>NW_006239136.1:843648-869066 GCF_000226075.1 Solanum tuberosum | reverse complement strand
AATCCAAATATCTGAAAATCAAGGATTTACATCAGTTAGTGGCACAAAATATGAATTTAAGGACACTAAATCTATTAAAATGAAGCCCTAAATGAGTCTAAATCGTGGACTCATCAACACCCCCAACTTAAATTTTTGCTTGTCCTCAAGTAAAACTCAAGTTCAGAAGCTTAAAAAGAATGTCTTAGTCATGCAAAGATCAATTGTGCACTTAGAGATTCAAGTTGTGTCTCACCACTATCAAAGATTCTCAAGTTCACAATACTTGCTTCAAATGCAAGTTCAAGCTCAACAAAAGTACTCAAATGCCCTCACACAGAGAATGATTCCATATTCACACACAATAGTTCACAATTTAAAGTTTCGGAATCAAATGCAACGCTCACACTCACAAAGACGAACACAATGCATGATTTCACACATAGGCTTTCCCGTATTTTCTAATCAACCCTTGTTTCAGCTCACTCAAGATTAAAAAGTTCTTTTCAAGGCTTGTAATGGGGCTGAGTGCAAAGGTATGTTCATTTAGGCTCAATGGTTGTAATCCTCATGAAATGTGGTGTGAAAAACACCTTCTTTCGTTTTCTTCATCATTTTCATTCGTGCTCACAAGTCACCCCATTATTCACTTTCCATGGACTATTGGAAACCCCATTTCTTCTTGCATTTTCACAACTTTATTTCATAACTTTTTCATTCTTTTCTTCTTTTTCTCTCTCTTCTTTTTTTTATATGGAGGGGTTCCATTTTTCTCAAAACCATGGGTTAAAGGGGACTTTCTTGCACTTCTTGATTTACCTTCTCTTTTCACCACATCCCCAACTTAGGCTTTTGGCCTAAGTTGACTATTTACACAAACCAGAAATCATGAGGATTAACGGTAATGGATCAAGAAATATCACAATTTCATCAAGTTTCTTCCAAGAAAAGGTTAAGGCTTAAATGGTGTTTAAACGTAGTTCACACACTCACAAGGTAGGCCAGCAAAGAGGTATAATGTCAAATTGTTTCACTCTTCAAAGTTTCCTAAGATCATATCACGAGATTGCATCATTGCATCACTTAGTCAACCGGACCAACGGGGCAAATTTTAGGTATCATCACACATGGTTCACAGTAATCTCATCACACAAGGCATTGACACCAAAGTCAAACAAGACTCCACACTTTCGCTAGTGTGCAATGTTCATCACAAGAGACTCAATTCGATACTTGGCTAGTCACAACGAGATGCAAAAAGCTCACATATTGTCTATGCAACTTCATTTGACCTCATAGTAGTCGCACATTCATTTTTGTTCTATTATGAGCACTATTCAAGTCATCGATATTGATCAAAATCGATACTGAAATTTGCAAGAGAACAACCACATTCAATACAAACAAGTGGTGGCATAATTTTTTCAGAAGAGTCCAAAAATAATTTGCAATTAAAAACAAGGAGCCACAAGCTCAATCATCCACAAAAATAGTGTAACACACAATTATAGCTCAAAACCCAAATATATACACAAAACCAGTCACAAAAGTTTGGCCTCACCCCACCTCAAATAAAATAATTTGTCCTCAAATGCAAATAAAAATATCCAAAATCCAAAATAAAGTAAGAAAGAGAGGGAGGTAAAGAAGGTATCATGTCTACTCAGTCACTCCACCTGTCGGGGCATCAGTGCCCGGTGCATCAATATGGGCTTGGGCATTAGTGCCCGGTGTCAACTCAGAAGGAACAATAGTTGCACTAGGATTAGCCAAGGGTGTATCCGCCAAAGAAGCTTGCACAACTGCATCTACCATGGCTTCCTCAGTCTTAGTAAGGCCCTCATACGAAGCTTCCTCAGCCATCTCAAGCATCTCCTCATCCGTCTCCGCCTCAGACTCGGGATCAGCTGCCTCCTCAACTCTAACCTCATCTCCGGTGGTAGCTGGAGGCATATCTGGTACAACTGGGATCTCAACCATCCCAAAAATCATGGACATGTTGGTGGAATTCAGTTGATCCACATCGCTTCTCAACATAACAATAACGACCTTTAAAGTCGTGACCTCCTCGGTGGCCCCTTCGCCACACTCACACACAGCTATCCTAGCCGTAATGACATCAATGGTAGCGCTTAATGGTGTCACAACTTCAGCCAGGGCAATCTAAATCATGCCTGGAATAGAGGCCTCGAGTCTGGCAGCTTGATAATTGGCAGAATGGGCAACCTGTCCCATCCGGAGTAATAAAGCCTGAGTGAGTGGAGTTCGGGAAACAACAGCAACAACAGGTCTAGGAGGCAATGCAGCAGTAGAAGAACCTGGGGTGTTAGAAGGAACAGTAGTAGAGGTACCTGAAGGCCGAGGGGCCGGCGTAGGCAAAAATTCCTCTGCAGGTAGTAAGTCTGTGTTCACAACTGGGAAGAGTCCACCGGGGCTGCCTTCTTCTTCTTCTCCACCTGATCCTTTAGATACTCTACCTCGATCCTCCGAATATCGGTAGAGGATGTGGGAATCACATCCAGTTCCTTCTTTTCATCTCGAGGAACCCAAGCCCGTCTGCACAGCTCGGTGATCAACATCGGAAAGGGGAGTGAAGTTTGGCGCTGCATGGCCCGCATGAGAATTTCCTTTGCGATGATCGTCCCCAAGTTCAGCCTTGACCCCTTAATGAGGTAGCCCAAACATGCTGCTTTGGTGTGGTAGTGAATAGACTCATTTTGGGAGGGCATGACCGTGCTGATGATGAAGCCAAACCAATACTCACCTATCACCTTTCCTTTCGGTGATATATTTTGCCTTAGCACTTACGAAGTAGACGTCATTTATGGAGTTGAAGTGAAGTCTTTCCGTTCCCGATTAAATTACAGTTGTTCTTGCTATAGCCCGATCTGATCCCGCTTGAGCGGCAGGGAGAAATCCTAATTTTCCAATTGCGACCTTGCGTAAATTTTTGATGTGGTCGGTTCTTTCTTTTGAAAAGACTACCAAATCATCCACGTAAGGCTCGCATATGTTATGCTCGCTGCCACATTGAGGTCCTTCTTTTCAATAACTGCCCCAAACTCAAGCCACTTAGGAGTGCCGTCTGATATCAATGGAGCTAACCATTTTTTCATGTTCTCCAAAGTAGTAGTCCTGATCTTGTGGTGATAGTCATCCCCCAGTCTCGTAGTACATTCTAATATTGCATTAATGGTAGTAAAATCACATTGTACTCTCTTACCCCTGAAAACCACGTAGTCAACCAGCTTGAATTTAGCTGTCGGCTTCTTCCCATGTGGTATCAATGTATTGCAAGCACTATAGAGCTGTCGGACCCAACTTGGAATGTATGGGCCATGGGGCTTGGTGAAGAGCTGGAATTTATGAGACTTTAGACATCTCATAATCTCTGGGTACCTGTCAATTACCCCATCCGTGGACATACGCTTCTCCTTAATAATCATCCTCAGCCCCTCAGTCTTTAATCTGTTCATAGACTTGGGGGGAGGACCTTGAATTGGTGGTGCAAGCACCACTGTCTGTGCTAGAACTGGAGGAGAATAAGTGGTGGGCTGAGGAGTCCTGATCCTAGACGGATCATTCATCCTTTTTTACTGCAGCTCTGCCTTCTGTGCTTCTACCAGCACATCATCATTAGAAGCTACAGTCTGAGGCTCTTGGTGCTCACCCTTACTCTTAGAAGTGGTGAGGTGAGTGGCATAGATTCCGTCACTATCGGAGCTGACCTCTGGTGATGCAGGTGCCTTCTCTTTTCCTTTGCCTTTCCCACCAGTTGTGGGAAGTTTGGTGGCCTTGCCCCTGGATGCAGCTGCATCCTCATTGATTGTAATCCCCTTGGCTTTCTTTCGGGGTGGCATGTTACTTCCAGCAACTTTTGGTCTATCCATATCTGCAAAACATCAGGAAGAAGTTAGAATTAATTCAGTAACTTCATAGAAGAAAATAGTTGCAGACAGACTCGGCGAACCGGTCGGTGATTCACCAAATAACTTTGGCGAGCTAAATCGGGCTCGCTGAAAGGATTGGCTCAAAATTCTCAAAAAATTTTAGCATGTCGGTGATGGGAAGGCCTTTCAGCGAATTACCGACAACATTCGGCGAGCAAGGATTAGCCCATCGAAAGTTATAGTGCAATTTAAGGCTCAGGGGTGAAGACAAAGGGAGATCAAGATGGACTTTCAGACCTCAAGCATCTTGCCGAAAGTTACAGAGTCAAACTTCAAGTATAGCATGAAATTAAAGGCGAGATGGGGAATTTCGATGAACCGCCGAGCTCGACCCAGCTTGCCAAACGACCCAACGTGCCTACTTTCAACCCAACTTCTCAAATTCAAATCCGCAACCCCCAAAAAAAAATCAAAACATGCACCCACTAAATTAAAGCAAGACCCATTACACCCATTACCCCAGGATACTTAGACTTCACCCAGTTTTGTTTGGCCATTTGATGACTTTTGCCTTTAAGAATGACGTCACCCGCTCTATCATTGGGCAAATTACGCATTTGGCACAACTACGGGTTACTTAGACTTCGCCCGACTAGACCCAATAACATTCAAGCACAACCCCACAAATTCTAACCAATTTTAAGGCATACATTACAGGAATTCAATTATTAAAAACAATACGGGCAAGGATATTGAATTAAAATAGGCATACCCAACAACAATTATAATCAGAGAGTCCCAACATACATCACTAAGATAAAATCATTGCTAATGAGTACAAAATGCTAAGAGTAAACTTGGGGTTCGGAAAACCAACCTTTAATGCCGAATTAATAAATCTTGGAATACTAGGAAGTAAAATAATCCCACTCCGAGCACAAATCAACGACTAATATACTATAAAAATGCAAGAAATATAGAAACTAATGTGCGGGTGTGAGTTTGGGAAGTTCAAAACTGAGAGTTAGAAGCTAAAACCTTTGGCCTTTTCTAAACCGTCCAGTTCTTGCCCATTCGGCGATATTAGTCATGCTCGCCGACCCATTCGATGACATGCCGAGTGTTCACTTACCTCGCCAAGTTTACAAGACCTCCAGGTAATGTGGGGGTCCAAACAGTGGACTAGATCTCGATCGCAGACCTGATCAGTGATTCGCCAAGTTGCTCCTGGGTTTGCCGAGTTTTACAGACTCCAATTTAAAATTGTCTCGAGGGCGGTCTAGGTCGGGCTCGCCGACCTCTTTGGCGACGCGCAGACTGGACCTTTAGCTCGCCAACCTGCACTTTTCAACAACTTCCCCCACTTCGACCTACACAAACAACACACCGTTATTTCTTAAAGCAAACATTAAGCGATAAACACTTGGGTTACCTCCCAAGAAGCGCCTTATTTAATGTCGTGGCATGAAACAACTCCCCACTTAAGTTCCATTAGTGAGGTTTGCCTCATTTTCATAAGGCCACCCCTCTTTTGGCTCTGGGTAGAGAGAAGACAACACCTGGTCCATTTAGGACCCCAGTAACTGAATGAGTATAGAATGAGAGGTCGTCATCTGGTTTAGCATCAAGATTTTCTCTTTTATCTTCTCCAACACTCTGTCATGTTCTTTGACTTTGTGTAGAATGAGTTAGCGAACCTATTCATTTTGCCCGCCCTCTTGTTTCTTCATCTTTCGATGCTTGTGAGGGGGATGTACCTGTCCTTCTTTTTGGACAGCACTTCCAAGTCTTTGACCTTTTGGGCCAAAGTGTATAGCTGACCCAGCAAAGTGACCAAGTCTTGGTCCTTTTCTTTCTCGATCGTCTCCTTGTTTGTTTTGACCACACAATCAAAGAGTTAGGGTGCGGTCTCATAGGAATGTCACATCAAGCATCCCGAAGAGAGTTGATCAGCCATTATTCTATTTTGGGGGCAAAGACCCTGGTAGAAACATTCCAGAAGTAGTTTATTCAGAATCTCATGAGTTGGGCATTACTGCAATAGGATTTTAAACCTTTGCCACAGCTCATACATGGACTCACCCTCCAATTGCTTGAAATTTAGCATGTTATCCCTAAACATCATCAATCTCGAAGGACGGTGATCCATTGGGTTCCTGTTGCTACCAAATATGCTCCAAGTCTCTGCTCTAAACAGCAACACAAAAACCAAAACTAAAAATTAAGTAAGTTCAACTATGACTAACAAGAACAAAATCCAACTTAACTAAAAATTCTCAAATAACACCACTCCCCGGCAGCGGCACCATTTTGATTTTGATTAATGTTATCAAAGACGCTTCATCCAATACTAAGAGTCAATGATCGTTAAGTAGTAATATAACCCAACTAAGTCAGTTGGGGTCGAGTCCCAAGGGAGTGGTACATATTTGAGAATTAATAGAAAAGCATGAATATGATCAAGTGAATCATAGGTAAAACATTTACGAATAAAAGCATGGTTCTGAAGAGATTTTTTGGCAGAATTGGCATAATTATTACCGTGAGGGTTGAGCTGAAGTTTAGGGTGACACAAGTGTCAAATATCAGGGGGATTTGGTTTCAACTATCAGCTACAACAACAAATAACACGAAAAATAGCAAGTAACCATCCCATAACATCCTACTAAGCCTACTTGTGCAAAATGGAAGTGAAGTCCCATACCCCCACTCCTACTAAGAAAACTCACCAAGAAGTTATAGTTTAGTTCATGTCTCATTCATTATCTTATCATATAGGTAAGAGTAGCCATAACCGATATAGACCATGTGAATGGAATCCGGTGTCGTGTAACCCCACACCGAAAAAAGGTGTCCTACTTGCCTAAGGTAGAACTAACATGTTTAGCTTTTAGGTGGATCCACTAGCTAAAGTCCAATGTTGGCACATAGTTATGGGATAGGGGGATTGCTTCTAGAAACCCGCCTATTGCATTGGTAGAGGAGCATCCATCTCATGAGTTCACTTAGATGACCCAACCTCTTGCATTAGCGGAAGGGCCTTTACCTTATTTTTCTATATCCACTCGGTGCTAAGCATTATTTCCCAAATTATACATAATTAGTCTCAAATTTTATTTACATGTGTGAAAGATTGCTCTACCCTTTGTTCAATACAATTCATCAAAATAGCTCATAGATTCATTATGGTGAGAATGTACTTTCAACCTTAGAATCGTCATTAACATGTGAGTAGAATTTTCACATTACTTTCATAGTGTTTTCATGAGAGCTAGCCTTTCAATCAATGCACAATGTTATCACCATACTTAGACAAGTCATTCATGAATATGTGTAAAGGGTAAGGGGAGAATTGATCTTTCAATAATACCTCAATTTACACAATGGTGATAAGATCTTTACCTTTCAAGTGAATTATAAGTTCACCTACAACTTTCATCAATCATGAACAAACGTTCACAATTTACCCTATTCAAGGGTCATGAACCAAGTCTCACAATCACACTTAGAAATACTACTTTAAGCATGAATAAAACAAGATTCAATAACTAGATTAACATATGAAAAATTCATAGTAATCATCTTGCATCAATACACCTATCACAATTCATGAAATTGGGGTCATGGGGTGGTTCATGGGGAATTTTACAATAAAGATCACCATTAAACATCAAATCATCCATAATATAATGCAATTAACATAATAAAATCATTTTTAGGAAGAACCCATTGCTAGAATGAAAACCCTAGTTTTTGAACAATAACCCAAATTTGAAATTAGAGTTGGAAGGGCTTCATGGAGAAAAGTGTTCTATGAATCAAGGTTCCCATACCTTAATTGAAGCTTTTGCCCACGAATGGGAGTTGAGAAGATTGATTCTTGAGCCCTAACCTTCAAGTTCTTGTTGTTCTTCAATGAAGGAACTTGTAGAGAGAGAAATATTGGGAAGAGAGGATTTTGGGGAAAATATTTGGATGTTTGTGAATAATGACCAAGTCTTGTGAATTTTGACTTAAAACCAATATACATTTTACCCCTAAAATACCCAAAACACCCCTACTTAATTTGGACGAAAAAGGAAATGACCTTAAGGTCCTTCATTTAAGTGACCCCCTTCCAGGCTCACGACTCACTCCACGAGCCGTGGGGAGGACCACGACCCGTGGTCCTACCCGTGGAGTTGAGGAAGTAGCCTTCTCAAGTGTGCCAACCTCCCACGTGGTCAAGGAATGACCGCGAGACCTCCCACGGTCCATGGTGATGACCACGAGTCGTGGTGGAAGTCGTGGTCTTGAGGCCAATGCATGCTTCTCAAGCCTTGCCTCCACACACTAAGGCATCTTCACGAGCGAGTTCACGAGCACCCCCAATGCCTCGTCAAGGGGACCACGGCCCGTGGTGGTGCCCGTGGTCCCTTAGGAAGTAGCTCCCCCAGACTGTCCCAAACTCCCTAAAAACTAAGAGAGTTTCATGACCACCTTCACGAGTCCTAGAGTGGACCACGAGTTGTGGTCCCCCCTCGTGAAGGTTTGGGGAAGTAGCTCCTAGCTAGGGCTCGCCTTGTCCTTTGGCCTTGGCTTGGCACTTGCCCCTTGGTCTGGATTCCAATTACCTTATTTTTAACCTTAAATGACATACTAAAACTTCGGGGAGTCATTTTATTATTTTTAACCTTACGTTTACGCTCTAGTTTAACTTATCATTTTCCAGAGTGTTACATTATCTCCCCCTTAAGAACATTCGTCCTCAAATGGTGATCTAGACACCTTATGGAAGTAAAGACTCAAGACTAGAAGCCCAACATGTATGCAACATCAAAAGAATGTACAATTAAAAGGAAGAAACATCAACTCCATCTCAAGACATAAGCAATGTTATCACAAGCAAGTAGACACTTAATCCAGAACTCATCATTTCACTTGATTATAGGAGGAACTAACTTCTCCAACTTAGATTGAGCTCAACACAATCAATAAAGAGCCATTAAGCCATAACATCACAAGTATAGCCAAACATGTTCATTATTTCACCTCATGAAGTCAAATATGCAGTTATCATACTGAAGTGCAAACCAACGTGAGGAACATATAAATCATGAAAACTCAATATATGCTAAACATGAATTCTCACAAGAACAGCACAACATAAGTAAATCATAAAGAAAACTCATAGCACAAATGATTTACAAAACACCAAACTCAAGAAACTATTTACCTCAAGTAGGGATAGGAGTAGAAATAAAAAGATGAGGATAGCGGGACTTCATATCGGCCTCGGCCTCCCATGTAGCACCCTTAACTAAGTGATTCCTCCATAAGACCTTAACGGAAACTACCTCTTTGTTCCTTAACTTCTTAACTTGCCGGTCCAAAATCTCAACTGGAACTTCTTCATAGGAAAGGTTCTCATCAACTCCTAAACCCTCTAAAGGAAGGATGGATACCGGATCACCAATGCACTTCTTAAGCATGGAAACATGAAACAATGGGTGAACGGGAGCCAACTCACTTGGCAAGTCCAATTTTCCTATGCAACTTTCCCAATATGTTTCAAGATTTGGTATGGGCCCACATATCGAGGACTAAGTTTCCCCTTCTTGCCAAACCTCATCACACCTTTCATAGATGAGATTTTCAAGTAGACCCAATCACCATCCTTAAATTCAAGATCCCTTCTTCTATTGTCGGCATAGGACTTTTGCTGACTTTGGGTTGTCTTCAACCTCTCTCTAATGAGTCAAACTTTTTCAATGGCATCATAGACTAGTTATGGACCAATTAGAGCAAACTCACCTACTTCAAACCAACCCATCGAAGATCTACACCTCCTACCATATAGTGCTTCAAACGGAGCCATGGCAATGCTTGAGTGGTAGCTATTGTTGTAGGCAAATTCTATCAAGGGAAGATGATTGTCCCAATTACCCATGAAATCAATCACACACGCCCTCAACATGTCCTCTAAGGTTTGAATGGTGTGTTCGGCTTGACCATCCGTTTGAGGGTGGAAAGTGGTACTAAGTTTAACATTGGTACCAAGTCCTTGTTGAAACACCTTCCAAAAATGTGAAGTAAATTGAGCACCCCGGTACGATATGATGGACAAAGGAACCCATGCAACTTCACTACCTCCTTGATATACAACTTAGCATAATCTTCTACCGAAAAGGTAACCTTGATGGGAATGAAATGGGCTGATTTAGTCACCTATCAACAATGACCCAAACAGAATCATGTTGCCTCTGAGTACGAGGCAAACCCACAACAATATCCATATTCACCTCCTTCCACTTCCAAGTGGGAATATTTATGTCTTGGAGCAAACCTCCCGGTTTTAGATGTTCGACCTTAACTTATCGACAATTCAGACATTTGGACATAAAACCCGCTATATCCTTCTTCATACCATTCCACCAATAGACGTCCCATAGGTCACGGTACATCTTGGTGGCTCCCGGATGAATAGAATATCACGAACCATGATCCTCTTCTAGAATTTTCTCCTTCAAACCATCAACATTCGGAACACACAATCTACCTTGGTACCTAATCACCCCATTTCCCCCTTGGGAGAAAACCTCAACGGACTGTTAAGAATCGATTCTTTCAACTCCATCAATATAGGATCAAGATGTTGCTTAGACTTCACATCAACCACAAAGGATGATTCGGAACTATGATGAACCATGAATCCACCCTTGGTGGAATCCACTAGTTGGACACCTAGCAGGGCTAATCTATGAACATAACGAACCAATTCCTTCTTCTCATCTTTTACATGAGCCACACTACCCATGGACAATCTACTTAAGGCATCCACAACTACATTAGCTTTGCCGGGGTGGTATAAGACACTCATGTCATAATCTTTCAAAAGTTCTAACAACCTTCTTTGTCGGAGATTCAAATCTTTTTGGTTAAATAGATATTAAAGACTCTTGTGGTCGGTAAACACATCTATATGTACCCCATATAATAATGTCTCCATCTTTTCAAAGCAAACACCACCGCCGCTAGTTCGAGGTCATGAGTCAGGTAATTCTTCTCATGGACCTTGAGTTTCCTTGAAGCATAAGCAATCACTTTACCATGTTGCATAAGGACACATCCCAAACCCACTCAAGAAGCATCACAATATACCACAAACCCATCAGTACCCTCCAATAAGGTCAACACTGAAGCGGAGGTAAGCCTATCTTTCAAATCTTGGAAGCTTTTCTCACAAGCTTCCGACCACACAAATTTAGCCTTCTTTTGAGTTAAGGTCGTCAATGGAGAAGCGATAGAGGAAAAGCCCTCAACAAATCTCTGATAATAACCGTCCAAACCTAAAAAGCTTCGAATATCGGTAGGAGATAAAGGTCTAGGCCAACTCTTGACCGCATCTGTATTCTTAGGATCAATATCAATACCTTTGTCTGACACAATATGGCCAAGAAAAACAACCGACCTTAGCGAAAACTCACACTTACTAAACTTAGCATATAATTGGTGGTCTTTAGGGACATGCAATACTATCCTCAAATGTTTCATATGATCATCCTCACTCCTTGAATCGATCAAAATATCTTCAATGAAGACGATTACAAATGAATCAAGATATTGCCTAAATACCCTATTCATTAGGTCCATGAACGCCGCCGGGGCATTTGTTAGACCATGTTAGACCAAAATACATGACTAGGAACTCATAGTGACCATATCTTGTACGAAAGGCCATTTTAGGAATGTCCACCTCTATCACCCTAAGTTAGTGGTAGCCCGACCTTAGGTCAATCTTTGAAAAGTAACTCGCCCCTTGGAGTTGGTCAAACAAATCATCAATTCTAAGGAGAGGGTACTTATTCTTTATAGTGACCTTGTTCAATTAGCGGAAATCAATACACATCCTAAGGGCCCCATCTTTCTTTTCACAAATAATACTGGAGCACCCCATGGAGATATGCTTGGTTGAATAAAACCCTTTTCTAGCAAATCCTTGAGTTGTGACCTTTCAATTCTTTTAATTTGGCTGGAGCCATCCGGTAAGGGGGAATTGATATGGGTTGAGTATCCGTCAAAATATCAATGCCGAAGTCTATTTCCTGATCGGGAGGAATTCCGGGAAAGTCATCGGGAAAGACTTCTGGAAACTCCCTCACTACGGGGACCGACTCTAAAGAAGGAGGCTTGGACTCAATGTCCATAACCCTAACAATATGGCAGACACACCCCTTAGAAATCATTTTACTAGCTTTTAGACATGAAATGAATCCACCTCTAGGGATCGAATTTCCCCCCTTGCATTCTAAAACGGGCTCATTTGGAAATTGAAACTTTACTACTCGAGTTCTACAATCAATGGAAGCAAAACAAGCATGAAGCCAATCCATCCCCAAGATAACATCAAAGTCAAACATATCTAATTCTATCAAATCAACCAAAGTGACGCTATGAGATAATGAGATAGGACAAATCCTATAAACTCTTTTAGCTACAACCAAATAACCTACCGGGATAGACACGAAAAAAGTTTCATTTAACTCTTTGGGAGGTACTTCAAATTTCATAGCCACAAAAGGGGTAACAAAAGATAAAGTGGCACCGGGGTCTAATAATGCATAAACATCAATGTAAAATACTTGTAACATACCGGTAACAACGTCCGGGGACCCCTCTTGATCACTCCTAGATTGAAGAGCATAGACGCGATTCTTCTTGGGAGAATCAACATTGGAACCACTAGGAGGAGCTTGATTGCCCTCTATCTCCTTGGCTGTATAGGTTGGACAATCTTTCAATTGGTGCCCACTTTTTCCACATCCATAGCACACACCCATACCGGCAAGACATTTTCCCTCATGCTTCTTACCATACTTGGCACATGTAGGCCTCTCCATGGAAGATCCACCAGTATTGCCTCCTTGAGGCTTAGGGTTAAACACCCTATCTTTGTTAGGCCTTGGAGCATTGGAGGAGCTTTGGTTGGAAAACCTTTTCTTGAATCTTGGTCCACTTTAGCCCTAAAACTTACCCTTAGAAGAATTTCCATCATCGGCCCTTGCCCTCTTTACCTATCTATACTTCTTCCTAAGCCTTGTCTCTTCAAATTGTTGAGCATATACCATCAACCGTGACATATCCATGTTATCATAGAGCATTCCTGCACGACATTCTTCCTCAATGGCATCGGACACACCGGTCACAAATCGGCTCATCTCATCCCTTGGATTAGAAACTAAAGATGGGGCATATTTGGACAACTTAGTGAATTTCAAAGAGTATTCTTGGACACTCATACCTCCTTGACGAAGGTTGATAAATTCCTCCACCTTTGCTTCCCTCTTTTCCCTTGGGAAGAACCTATCAAGGAAAGCTTTCTTGAATACTTCCCAACTTATGGGACCCACCCTTAAAGGCCTATTATCCTTCCATTGAGTGTACCATACTTGGGCCACATCCTTCAATTGATACTCCGTTAACTTGTCTTTCTCAGTAGAAGTGACCCTCATAGCCTCCATTATCTTGTAGACCTCTAAAAAATCTTATAGGTCTTCATTCATTTTGGAACCCAAAAAGATAGGACGATTCATCCTAGTAAAATCTCTCAACCGTTAGGCCATGGTACTCTCATTGGGGACTACCCGGGGTCCAACTTCTCGATTGGCTTGGGCCGTTATGGCTTGAGCTTGAGTGGTGACGGCTTGAGTTTGAACCGTCATGAGTTACGTCAAAGTTTGGAAACTCGCCCTTATCTCCACATTAGTCATGACCCCTTCATCATTAGGAACTTGAGGGTCTTGAGGGAGAGCCTCCTCATTCACATTGTCCTCTGATGAAAACTCTTAAGTTTTAGGTATTTGAAGTTTTAGTGGAAGCATGGACACTTAGGTGCAAAAAGGAACAAAAAGGCTGAAAAGAATGAAGAAGTGAAGCATGAGCATCGCCAAAAACCTTTGGTGATTCACCAAAAGGACAGACTCCGCCCTTTGTTCCAGTATGCGAATCCCTGAAGAAAGAGGATAAAAAAGGCAATGAAAGGAGCAGTCGACGCTTTGCCGAATAGTTCCATGAAGCAATACTATACTGCCCAATGGTCCAGATCATGAAGATGCTGTAGTCAAGCACTCAATGGCGATGAGACAAAAGAAGGGCGAGTCGCTGAGTCATTTGGCAGACTCGACTAATCTCGCCGAACTATCCACTTGTGCAAATTTCTGATGGCTATAAATACTAAACTCTTTATTAATTTTACAAGTTCCGAACCATTATTATTATTTTCAGAATAGAATAGTACGTTTTTAGATATTTTCTCTCAAGTTTAGAGAGGGTTTTGTGGTAGACTTGAAGAGAGAAGGATTTCATCTTCCCGAAGTTGGAAGTGGGTCTTTTCCATTCTTCTTCCTTTGCTTAAATCAAGGTTTAATTTCTTATACTCATTTGATTTTAGTATCATTTTAGGTGTATTTTGTTATTTCTTGATGTGTGGCTAAAAAACCCTATTCTTAGGGTGTGATTTAGCAAATATGTGTTGATATTGTTGTTTGGGTCTTGCTTGTTGATAGGGTAGATGTATTTTAATGGTGATTTCACCTAGTGGTTGTGGTTTAATTTAATGGGTTTGTAGTTGCAAATACAAAACCACCCATGTGTTTTCGGCTTGCCCGAGAGGAAGGTCGCGAAACCAAGACCACTAGACTGATGGTCTGAGGTGTGGGTCGACATGAGGTTCTGCCCAAGAGTGTTAGCCCTAGTCCCATATCCTAACACTCAGCTCGAGAGAGTGAGTTGGGTAAGGCGTAGGTTGGTCTTCATGCGGCAAATGGGTGTCCGAGAGGAACCTATTTGAAACGGGTAAGTTGCCCGAGAGGGAACTTATTTCCATCTAAAGCTTAGCCTAGTCAGTGTTATCTTGCAAATTTCCTATTGAAATCATGTACCCAACAATTTATCCCAACTTGTATTACGGTCACACCCCAAGAACATTTCCCCATACTTGATTTTCTGGTTAATTTTGCTATTTTACTAATTGTGACAAAACCCTCAATTGATATTTGACACTTTCGTGTCACCACCTTTAATTTACCATGTTTTTGTTCGTTAATGTCTTTAGCTACGGCTAGTTAGAGCTTAATTTTATTTTTCTACCAATTCTCAAAACCACTCACTTGTGACACTACCCCAACCTTTAGATGGGTTACTATACTATCGATGATCATAGACACTCATACCGTAGGTTAGTGTCGTTGGTCATGATAAGCATCAAAATAGCGCCACTGCCGGGGAGTGGTGTTATTTGGGAATTCGTAGTTAAATAAATGTTTTGAATTCTTCCTAGTTTTAGTTATACTAATCTAAATTGTAGTTTTGTTTTGCTAGTGTGAATATCATAACAGGAAGTAAGGATGGAAAATCATTATGGAAATCACAGAGATCATCACCTTCTAAAACTACTGAACCTCAGGGACAACCTCCTGCCATTTAAACAGGAAGGGGATGAAATAATTCAAGAAATGTGGCTAAAGTTTCAAGCGGTGCTGCAACCATGCCCATCTCATGGGATGATGGATAATGGGCTACTGGAGTGCTTCTATCGAGGTCTAGGACACGAGAATAGAAGTATAGTTGATCAACATTTCGAGGGCAGCATGCTACACCAGCCCTATGAAGTGGTAGCAAAAATCCTAGATGGCATGGTGGAAGCCAACACAGAAGCAAAAAGAAAGCAAGAATGGGATGCACTAGTCACCCAGTTGGGTGTTCTATCCACCCGAGTCACGGAATTGGAAACACATGCCATGAATGAAAAAAAGCACTCCTCCCTTCGAGGGTGTAAACATGGGAGAAAGTAGAGAAACGTGCAAGATGACGAAGCTCTGTCACTCATTCAACAAAAAATCGAGCCACATGAGAAGATGTTAAATGAGATGAAAGAGAACATTGAAATGCTAAACGAAGCGTCAGCCTCTCACTCCATGACCATTCAGCTGCAGGATGCTCAAATGGGCCATTTGATATCAGGCCATTACCCATCATTCGCCGAGGACTCACCTAATTACAACATGGGCAACTCCGAGGATGAAAAATAGTCACTAGATTGCGTCGTGCTACGAATGTTAACTAAGGCACTGTTTGGGAGGCAACCCAAAACCCCATATTATCTTATATTTGCGTACTAGTACAAATAATTGTGTCTTAGTCTTGCAGATTAAAGTGTGGTAGGTGCCAAAGAGGTGCAAAATGGTGAGCAGTAGACCCAGTCGGCGAGTTGCCGAAGGCACCGATGATTAGTGCTATTTCTCCGTTTGACTCAAGGCACTCTCTGAGCCTATAATCTGTAAAATTCGGCGAGCTCAGGAAAGTTTCTGTGATTCACCCATCTGATCGGCGACTTGAGGGTTACTCGCCGTTTGAACATCCATAGCTGCTGAGAAGTTTTGTAGTGTTTGGCGACGCGCCGAATTACTCAGAAGTCAAAGCGCTGTCACCGAACAGGAACGAACTGGATAAGCTGCAGGGCAATGCACAAAATGATAGCTGATTAGTTAGTCGAGAGTGTGGATTTGAGGTAGGCGCATTAGAATGCTAAGATAAGCTGTACTGAGCTTAATGAATCATTCAGCAGTGCACCAAACGTCCCCAACATACCTTCTACTTTACGTGACATCTGTTGAAGAATTCCAAATCGAAACACCTGCCTAACTAGGATTATTCT
The DNA here is from genome assembly GCF_000226075.1 of Solanum tuberosum. Taxonomy (NCBI): domain Eukaryota; kingdom Viridiplantae; phylum Streptophyta; class Magnoliopsida; order Solanales; family Solanaceae; genus Solanum; species Solanum tuberosum. The sequence continues at coordinate 852,503 of NW_006239136.1, read as the reverse complement.
CTAGCCCTATCTTTATCTTTACTTAATTTGACCTCTGGATTATTGTTATATATTTGAGAACAAATGTTTTTTATTTGTGGTAGGGTGAGGCCCGCCTGTGTGTGCTACTTACTTTTTGGTTGCATTTGTTCTTATATCTGGGTAGTTCTATTTAAAATTGTTTGTAAACTGCTTTTTGCGGATGTTCGAGCTCATGGCTCTCTTTTGTTTTCAATTGCAAATGATTTTGACCCTTTCAAATTTTTTTGAATATTTCGCACATTTTTGCCACCCCTCATGAGTTGAATGTGGCTATTCTTTTGCAAAAAATTGAGTCTCAATTTCGATCAATACCGATGACTTGAATAGTGCTCTCAATTGAACGAACATGAAAGTATGGCTACGATAAGGCCAAATGAAGTTGCATAGATGATGTACCATGAGTTTACGGTATTTGTAATACATTTCACTTACAAGTTGTGTGTGTCTAGGGCCTTTTTGTATTGGTCTTTATGTGTTTTTATCATATTTAGAAAATATGTTCAGGCGTGGAAGTAACGAGACAGTTGAAAGAAATGCAGAAAAGGGCATCTATAGAGGTGATCTACGGACCATAGGTCCATTGACGCTCCATAGAGGGTGGCCGTAGATCAGCAGGCAAGGCAAATAAGGGAAATCTGACCAAGTGTGGAACCACGATGACCATTGACGGTCTGTAGATTGATCTATAGACCGTACTGTTGATCCGTAGATTGATACTGCGAGGGTTGCAATACCTGATTTTTGAAGATCCTAAGTGTGGAGCTATGGAGGGTGATTGACGGACCATAGATCGATCTACGGTCCGTACTGCAGTTCCGTCGTTTGCTTCAGAGAAGCTGATTTTTGGAAGCGAAAATATTTTCTAAGTCCTGGCTGACGGAAGGTACTCACGGACCGTAGATCCATTGACGGTCCGTGAGTCAGTCTCGTGGAATGAAGAGGAGTCCCTGAACAAACTTTCCTTATTTTGTTCCCTTTTAATTTAAGACTCGTTTTCTATAAATAGGGCATGTAAACCTCGTTTTTGGGGGGTGAGATTTTATTACTTTTATTTTAGTTCTTGACTTGGTNTTATTTTTCTATATATAGGGCATGTAAACCTCGTTTTTGGGGGTTAGACATTATTATTCTAGTTTTACCTTGTGACTTTGGAGATTAAGTGCAACCCTAGCTATTATTAATTTTTTACATTCGTTTGAAGATTTTGGCTTTGCAACTCAAGTTGAAATTCTGGGTTTATTATTCGTTCTACGTAAGTTCATGATTTCTTCATCTAACTTTATGAATTGTGTTCTTGCTATTATGGGTAACTAAACTTCACAACTAGGGTTGTGGGATCCATGAGCGATTAACAAAGTATGAATAGTAAATAAGTAATTCTTGAATAGTGTTTTGCATGCATTGATAATTCTTTCGTTTAAAAGTTTTTTAACGAGTGCACACGTTAGAACTTGCCTTTTTGCTACTTTTCCGACCAAGGAGGTAATCAACAAGAAAAGAATTACCAACATAAATTTAGTGTGATACTATCTAATAGGCTAGTGTCGATTGGTGCGAAGTAATAACTAAGCCAAACATCGATGTGATGTCTAATATGAGGTAAATGTAAGGGTTAGTAAATTATACACAAGTAGACGGACCAAGGTGCGGGGTTAAATTCTCTAGATGTCGGACCAAGGATTTAGAGATACCTAACTTATCACTTTGCATGTACTACACTAGGAAAGGATTGCTAGTACTAGGATTACTGCGTTATGAGCTTGTAGGGAACACATATACCCTAGTTGATTTTCTCAACTTGATAACAACAAAAATTGACTTTTATTTACTGATTAATTACTGAATTCTTACAATTTCTTTCACAAAATCCCCCCCTTTAATTATTTGTGTCTGGAAGTAATTTGACCAAACAAATATAATTGTTGGTTAAAGTTAAGTCTAGACCATTTTCCTCGTGGGATCGACCCCAACCTACAAGTTGGGTTCTTTACTTGATATCGATCGCTCTTTAGGGAGGTGTATTTTGAGCGTATCAAATTTTGGCACCGCTGCCCAGAAATTTGGGTTTTAGATTAATTTTAACTACATTATTGAACTTTGGTAAAATATTTCCTAATTTTATTTTTCTTTTTGCTTTTGTCTCTCTCAGGTTCTGACTCCAGTGTATGCCAAACACACAAAGCCAAGGTGAACCACTTCCTCTTTAAGATCCAGAGTTGAACCGAACTTTGCAAAGAATGAACAATCAAGAAGTTTAAGTTATTCCTATCGGAGGCAACCTAGGTGATGAAGTTGAGTTGCAACCCCCGAGGGTAGTTGGGGGAGACAACCAGGTTCTAGATAAAAATCAATTGGGAGATGCAGTGAGGGTGCATGGCCCACCAGACCCTTGACTACATGACAACTATAGGGGCAACGTAAACATTGCTGACTCAGATGGACCTCTTGTCCTACCCCTTTGCCTCAGAGGAACACATTTGTAGTGACCAATATCTTGATGCAGATGCTTACAGCGAGGGGCTTATTCTTGAGATCGCCATCGGAAGACCCACATGCTCACATAGCCAAGCTAAGGGTGGTTTGTAAGAGCTGTGTGGGTCGACCAAACTTGGATATGGATGTCATCGGGTTGCGAGTGTTCCTTTTATAACTGACAGGCGATGCTGCTGTATGGTTCACTGAGCTTCCTTATTACTCAATATACACATGGGACCAAATGACGGATGTGTTCTTAGCAAGATATTATCCAGTGTCCAAGAAGCTCAATCGCAAAGATAGGGTCAATAATTTTCTAACATTACCTAGAGAGTCTGTGAGTAGCTCTTGCGATAGATTCACTGCATTTGTAAGAGGTGTTCCGAATCACCGTAGTGATGATGAGTCACTGAAGGAATATTTCTATCGAGGTCAGGATGACAACAATAAAGCAGTGCTTGATACTATTGCTGGAGGATCATATGGTGAGTGCACATATGCACAGATTGCAAAAAAATTGGAGAAGATCTCTTGCAACAATAAAGCATGGAGCACTAAGAGGTCAGATACTTGGAGAAACATATTTGTCGTTCATGCTATGAACAACTAGTCTGCAGAGGAGATTCGTGAGGAGATGGCTCAGATGAGGATCGAGTTGGGGTTGGTCTTGAAGCATGTGAGCAGAGGTGCAGAGAAGGTAAATATTGTGAATTACTTGACTAGAACGCCACCACCAGTTGAAGAGTGTTACTATGAAGAGGATGCTTATGCGGTGAATGATCAGACGGGGGTTTTCGACCAAACGCCCAAGGATCCAACACGGAAAATTGGTGCCAAGGTCAAGGAAACCAAGGTCGAAACTATAGCAACTACAACCGAGAGGGTCAATATGTCCGGGATGGGAACTTCAATCGTGACAACAACTATAATCAGAACAACTATGGCAACATAAACGATCGGGTTGGACCCTATGTTCCCCCTCAAAATCAGGAATCTAGTACTAGGGAAGCTGGAGGCAATATGGCGCGTATTGAAGATATGATGCATAAGATGATGAGAAGGTTTGATGCAACTGATGAGAATGTGAAGGAGATGAGAAATGACTTGTCTAGTATTGGTCAAAAGGTTGATGCCCATGCAGTGTCAATAAAGCATCTAGAGCAGCAGATGACTCAGTTGTCTACTACAGTGAACCCACGTCAACCTGGCAATCTTCCTAGCAACACCATCCAGAATCCAAAGAATGATGGTCATTGTATGGCAGTTACCACTCGAGGGGGTAAGCAAACCATAGATCCACCTATGCCATCTGTGGTGGATGTTGAGATTAGAAAAGAAGATGATGTGGTAGAGGTTAGGGAAGAGTTTGAGAACGCGACAGAGAAAAAAATGGAGATATCGCAGAAAGTGGTCCCTATACCTAGACCTCCACCACCTTTTCCATAGAGGTTAGTGAAGAAGACCAAAGATGGTAAATATCACAGGTTTATTACTATGTTGAAGCAACTTTCTATCAATGTTCCCTTGACAGAGGTTTTGGAGCAAATGCTTGGGTATGCGAAATTTATAAAAGATATGGTGACAATGAAAAGGTCTGTGAGTTTTAAAGATGATGATAGATTGCAGCATTGTAGTGCTATTGCTACAAGATCTCTTGTGCAGAAGAAGGAAGACCCTGGTGCTTTCACGATCCCATGTACTATAGGGTTGTTACACTTTGCTAAGGCATTGTGTGATCTTGGTGCTAGCATTAACCTCATGCCATTTTCTATTTATAAGAAGTTGGCTCTAGGGGATCCAAAGCCTACTACGATACGGCTACTTATGTACGATTGAATCGTGAAAAGGCCCATTGGTGTACTCCATGATGTGCTAGTAAAAGTGGAGTCATTTATCTTTCTAGCGGATTTTGTGATTCTTGACTGTGAGGTTGATTTTGATGTTCCCATCATCCTTGGGAGACCATTCCTTGCCACAGGTCGTGCATTAGTTGATATGGAGAAGGACAGATGAAGTTCAGACTGAACAACGAAGAAACAACTTTCAATATTTGTAGGTCCATGAAACAGAGTGGTGAGCTCCAAACGGTATCTGCTATAAGTTACAGAGTTAAGAGTGGAACAGAAGTGCAAATTGAAGAGCGACTTGGTGTTGAGGCACTAGCAGCAGTTATGATGAATTTCGATAGTGATGGTATTGAAGAGTACGATGAGTTGGTAGCTACACTAGATAGGTGTGAATATCGGTCAAAACAAAAGAAGTATGAATTAGACATAAAGAATCGTGAGTCTCCACCAGTGAGATCATCTATTGTGGAAGCACCGAAATTGGAGCTTAAGGCTCTACCAACACATTTGTGGTATGTATTCTTGGGCAGATATAACATTTTACCGGTCATCATTGCGGCATATCTAAATGCGAGACAAGTAGAGTGCTTGGTGACTGTGTTAAAGAGGTTCAAGCGAGCTATTGGGTGGCCGATTGCAGATATTATTAGGATTCCTCCGAGTATTTGTTCCCACAAAATCCAACTCATGCAAGATCACAAACCTAGTATTGAGAACCAAAGAAGATTAAATCCACCTATGCAAGAAGTAGTTAAAAAAGACATCATCAAGTGGTTGGATGCTGAAGTTATCTATCCCATTGCAGATAGTAGTTGGGTATGCCCTGTTCAATGTGTGCCCAAGAAAGGTGGGATTATTGTGGTGCCTAATGAGCGAAAAGAGCTTGTTCCGATGCGGCCCGTGACTGGATGGAGAGTCTGCATGGACTACCAGAACCTAAATGCTTGGACAGAAAATGACCATTTCCCTATGCCCTTCATGGATCAGATGTTGGATAGACTTGCTGGTAAGGGTTGGTATTGTTTTCTTGATGGTTATTCGGGCAAAAATCAAATTTCTATAGCTCTGGTGGACCAAGAGAAGACCATCTTCACTTGCCCTTATGGGACTTTCGCCTTCAAATGGATACCCTTTGGGTTGTGCAATGCTCCAGCAACCTTCTAGCGTTGTATGATGTCAATATTCTCTGATATGCTGGAGGACACTATTGAGGTATTTATGGATGATTTCTCTTTGGTAGGTGACTTTTTTGATCGATGTCTGAATCATTTGGCTGAGGTACTGAAAAGGTGTGAAGATTGCAATCTGGTGCTGAATTGGGAGAAGTGCCACTTTATGGTGAAAGAAGGGATAGTTCTGGGTCATCGGATTTCTGAGAAGGGCATTGAGGTTTATAGAGCAAAGGTAGAAGTAATTGAAAAGCTTCCACCACCTATCTCTGTAATAAGAGTTCAAAGTTATTTTGGGCATGCAGGTTTCTATAGGAGGTTCAACAACTGTTTGAGGTAATGTGTGATGCGAGTGGAGTGGCACTTTGTGTAGTATTAGGACAGAGGTGAGAGAAAATTCTCCATCCAATTTACTATGCTAGCAAAGCTCTAAATGTGGCCCAGAAGAATTATACAGTGACTGAACAAGAGCTTCTTGCAGTGGTTTTCGCATTCGAAAATTTTTTGATCCTACCTGCTTGGTACTAAGGTCATAGTGCATACTGACCATTCTGCATTGAGGGTATTTTGATGGCTAAGAAGGATGTAAAACCGAGGACTGATTAGATGGGTATTGTTGCTGCAAGAGTTTGATTTTGTGGTAAAGGATAGAAAGGGGACCGAAAATCACGTTGCCGATCACTTGTCCAGATTGGAGGAAGAGGGTATGTTAAAGCTTGGTGATGGGGCTGAAATTAATGATGCTTTTCCAGATGAACATGTATTGGCTGCTTCTCATGATCTGATTCCTTGGTTTGCAAACTTTGCTAATTAGTTGGCATGCGATATTGTACCCCCGGATTTGTCTTTACACCAAAGGAAAAAGTTTATGTATGATGTGAAGAAATTCTTTTGGGATGAGCCTTACTTGTATCGTAGTTGTGTTGATGGGATTATTCGTCGCTGTGTGCCTGAGATTGAGATGTTGAGTGTACTTGAAGCATGTCATTCATCGCCTGTTGGTGGGCATCATAGTCGTATTCGAAGTGCATATAAGATTTTGCAGTGTAGGTACTACTGGCCTACTATCCTCCAAGATGCTCATGATTTCGCCAAGTCTTTTGATCGTTATCAAAGAGAAGGAGGGATTTCAAAGAGGCAAGAGCTTCCTATGAATCCTATACTGGTGATAGAGTTTTTTGATGTATGGGGCATTGATTTTATAGGTCCATTTGTGAGTTCACATGGGATGAAGTATATCCTTGTTGGGGTTGATTATGTATGAAGTGGGTGGAAGCAGTTGCGCTCCCTAACAATGAAGGTAAAAGTGTCACCGCATTCTTGAAAAAGAATATCTTCTCCAGATGTGGTACACCGAGGGCGATTATCAGCGATGGAGGTTCCCACTTTTGTAATAAGTTATTCAAGGCGCTACTTGAGAAATATGATGTCCACCACAATGTAGCCACTCCTTACAGTCCGCAGACTAGTGGGCAAGTTGAAATGTCCAACAGAGAGATCAAACAGATTTTGGCGAAGACTGTAAATGCTAATAGAACTGATTGGTCAAGGAAGTTTGATTATGCTCTGTGGGCCTATCGCACTGCATACAAGACTCCCATAGGTATGTCTCCTTACGAACTAGTATATGGGAAATGTTGCCATTTACCGGTAAAGCTAGAGCATAAGGCTTTGTGGGCGATGAAGAAGCTAAATTTGGATTGGGGCGCTGCATCTAATCAAAGAATGAATGACTTGAATATGCTTGACGAGTTTTGCTTAAAAGCTTATGAAAGTTCAGCCTTGTACAAAGAGAAGATGAAGAGGTATCATGATCAAAGAATTGAAAAACGAGAATTTGTTGTGGGTGATCTTGTGCTTCTATTCAACACTAGGTTGCGCTTGTTTCCGGGCAAACTCAAATCCAAATGGACCAGGCCATTTTTGCTCACAAAAGTGCCTCCACATGGAGCGGTTGTGCTTGAGAACAGTGATGGAACAAGGTTCATGGTTAACGGGCAAATGATCAAGATTTATCTGGGAAACGCAGAAAGTGTGCAAGAAGGTATGGAGGCATATCATCTTGATGAAGTCTGAGTAATCAGGAGGTTAGCGTCGTGCTGTGACGTTAAATCAAGCGCTTCTTGGGAAGCAACCCAAGATGTACAATCTAGCCAACGATACATTTTTGTTTTCCATCTAACAGTTTTTGTGTCTAGTTGATTCTTTGTATTAATTTAGATAGGTGTTTTAGTTTTTTTTTTGTAGTGTTGGCTAGAATTAGCATAGGGTCCGTGTCTGAAAAGTATCCAGAAAATGTAAAAGGAATAGCCTAATGGTTGCTACAGGTGTAGGTATGCTATGAAAAATCTGCAGAAAAATGGTCTAGTGCAGAGGTCTACGGACCCCATCGACGGTCCGTCGATCCATCCATGGACCGTGGATGGTGTCCATAGATCACAGGTAAGCCCCTAAACTTTACCAAGTTTAAGAGTGATCTACGGTCCCAATCTACGGACCATAGATCAACCCACGGACCGTAGATGGGGTCTCATGGGTCCAAAACCCTAATTTTGTCTGACCCGACTCGGACCCCCTTATTTAAAATCTCCCAATTTTAAAACATTCCACTTCCCTCCATTTACCCCCAAACCATTTCATAACTTCCCAAACTCCTTAAATCACTCCCCTATATCACTCCATAACTCCCCCATAAATTCATTCCTCCCATTCCCCCAAAATTCCTACGATCCCTTTCCATTCTGAATACTACTCATTCCATATTCCACAAAAGGGTCCGGTGTTTGGGTTAGTCACGAAGAGGTGGTTTTTGGCCTTGAAAGCATCTGTCATCACACAATCACCCCATTCCCATTGCTGTAAGGTAATAGACTTTCTCTTCACTTTGAATTTCGATTCATTGAATGATTAAAGAAAGTCAGGGATTGGGTCTTGACCTTGGGTAATTGTTAGATGAGATTGCATGATAAAATTGGAAGTTACAATACCCTTGGAACAATAGATAGTGGTTGTGTTGCCTTGTTGTATGTGATTATAAGTCTAAATGTAAGTTTCGACTTAGGTTTCCAAAGTTTGTCTTAAACACTGGTTAAAATGATTAATCAGAATCTTGAGAATGACAAACTAGCAATGATTAAATGTTGAAATGCATGGTTAGACTAGGATATTGTTGAAAAATGGTCTAAGATGTGGGCTTGAAAATAAAGAATGGCTAAAACCTGGCACAGGTCACATCCACGATGCCCCATCTATGGACCGTAGATTAGGTTCGTGGGTTGATGCACTTGAAAATTCCACAAAGTGTGTAACCGGGGATGTGGACTATGGTCCGTAGATCAATCTA
>NW_006239136.1:838397-843305 GCF_000226075.1 Solanum tuberosum | reverse complement strand
ATCTGCAACCAATATTGTTGGTCCTCTAATCCACGGACCGTAGATCAGTCTCCGAACCGTAGGTCCCCTTCGTGGATGATCACTGTAGCTACTGTCCAATTTTTTTTTGGGTCTTTGTTACTGTTCATTTTTAGTTCTAAATTTTTTTGAGTGTGTTTATAGTGAGTTTTGGCACTAATATCGCTTCCACAGGTACGATGGCACCCAAGAAGCTAGTCACCTACTCAAAATAGGGCAAGTCAAAATTTGTTGCTCCTAGCTTCAGGTTAATCGATGAGGACACGGACACAGAAAAAGATCCAGCATACGTTCCTCCCAATACAAGGACTTCCCCCACTGCACCCCGAGCCACCAGAGGCACTCCCCGGAAGGTGATTCCTGACGTAGTCACTGTCTCCTAGTCTGATGAGGAGCACACAATGATCGGGTCACCAACTGGGCTACTTCTAGTTCAGCTATTGGGTCTACGTCTGGCTCCGAGTCTGCCCATGCTTTGGGCTCAGAGTCTAGCCATGCTTCAGGGTCCGAGTCTGCCCATGCTTCGGGATCCAATGCCAATTCAGCCACAGGGTCCGACCAGAATGAACAAGCAGCCTCATCTGAAGAGGCCACTAGCTCAGAGTCAATACACGTACCAAGGAATGAGGACCCTACTCCAGTGGCTAGCGAGCCAAATAGATGGTGCGTTTAGGGCCAATGGAAAATCTATCGGGATGCCAAGATAAAAAATGACAAAGAGAAGATGGCCCGACTTATTACAGAGGAGCTCAGAGTCCTCACAGGGAGCTTGCACACTATACCCGACATCCACCGACTCTTTAACCTTCACAAGTTTGACTGGATGGCTCGAGACCCAGGGACTTATAGTGAGGAGATTGTACGGGAGTTCTACGCCTCCTATGTCGACACTCTCCGTGGTTCGATCTCCAAGCGGCCAAAGCCCATAGCCCAGGACCCTCTCACTTCCACTATGGTCCGAGGTTTTCCGGTGGACATATCATATGCCACCATTAGCCGCTTTCTCTATGGTTCTACCACGGGTCACTCTTGGTCACTAAACACAGCGGAGTTTGATTACAGATGGGACATCATTCGGAGCGGCGCTTTCTAGAGGAATGCTGAGTAGCGAGAGGTTGTTGTACTATGGTTAGCTAAGTACATTGTTGCAGATGGCGAGCGTGCGGAGTGGGTCGCCACACCACATTGGGTATCCGTAAGGCCACATTGAATTTTGTGGCCAAGTTCTTCTGGTTGTTAGTGCGTAATAGCGTGTCACCTACAAAAGCCGACAACCAACTCATATGGGACAGAGCGGTCTTGGTTGCAGCATTAGTAGCAGGACTGGAGATTGACTTTACTCGCATGCTGCTGGCATAGATTCACGAGAGGGCATTCAAGACCTCCACTACTTACCCCTTTCCATGCTTGATTTTCCAACTGTGCAGGGACTCTGGAGTGCCGATCTGGCATTGTTATATGTTGATTCACCCTGCAGGGACTTTGGATAGAGGCCTCATTCAGGATGAGGCAAATGTGGGGGCACCTCGCATAGAACCCCAGGTTGAGGTACCTCCCTTGGGAGCAGATCTTGCAGACACGGTGGGGCAGGCACAGGGCGTTGACCTCATTATACCAGATCACACCGATACTATCCCGACCTCCTTTTCCCAGGCTGCTAGTAGGGCTCCTAGCTCATCCAGGTCCACACCACCATTAGGAGTTGTTGTTGTTCCGTTGGCCAGAGTACAGAAATTAGAGGCTCAGATGGCCACACTGTTGCATCACATCCAGCCTTGGATGCAAAAGTCGATAGCCAAGTTCGAGGCCAGAAAGGAGCGAAGGATGGAGGGCATGATGGATCGAAAGATCCAGGCCGTTAATAATCGTCTCGATGCCTTTGAATTGAAAGTCCTCGAGCTACCTGCCCCAGCCATAAATCTATCCTCTTTTGAGGCTGAGTTAGCCAGTCTTCGGGCTGACGTTGATGCCATTCTTACCACCCCTACAGTTGAGCCTCAGGCTGCACCCACTACGTTGGCCGATAATACAGTGCTGGATGCTTTATTCAATGGGACCGCCGAGGAGGGGCTTGAGCCTACACATACCAAGGGTAAGAGACACCGTTCTAGTCGCACTGATGAAGAAAAAGCCCAAAAGAGACAGCGTAGGCAAGAGAAGGAGGCTAGGAAGGCTTCGATTTTAGATGAAGAGTTGCGCCAATAGAGGTTGCGTGAGAGTAATGTAGGGGCATCAAGTTCTTCCCCAGTTGTAAAGGTCCCGCCTGTTGTGAGAGACATTATGAGCACAACTGATGGTGCGGTTAGAGTGACTGAGAGCACTACTGAGGGTGCTATGATGGATGATGTAGGCACTACTGAGGGTGACCCAAGTATGGTTCCAGCGGGATCCTGGAAACTGGACCCTCCTGCTTGTTGATGATTCTTCGACACAATGTGCCACAGGTTTGCTTCACCCAATCCATTATCTTTTACTGTTTTTGTATGCATTGGGGACAATAGCATATATTTTTGTTGGGGGTAGGGTAATTGGATTGTGAGTGATAGGGTGAAGTCTGAGTAACCCAACTCATAAATCCTCTCTTTGGGGTTTTCTTGCCTGTGTTCTTTTTCCCCAAGAGACTGTTTAATATCTGTTGAACCGGCATGTGTTAGGATCGTATGTGTAGAAGTATGAAAAAGAATGAAGCATGATGGCTTATGAAAAATATACCCGTCCAAATTGAGTGATGTGTGCTAGAATTAGTAGGCTAAGACAAGTTGAATGTGTTGGCTCTGAGTATGACATGATAATTAATCAACTTGATGGCATGACTTAGGCTGAAACTTGAACTGGATAATCTGATAATCTAATAATGAAACTATGTGCCAAGAGTGTGTGAGAATAGTTCATTGTTCAGACAGTTTTTGTGCAACACTAGAACTTGCCCGGTTAGTCCTGCTAAGACAATTCACTCTAGAGGCTAGGAAGTGATAATAGGCCCTTGTTCTGATAAGTCCACAAATTGCCTAAAAGAAACATCTAACCAAATGCTAAATGCTCCCTTTGATCAAAATGCTTTGAGCCTAAAATTAGACCATTTCTTTCTAAACCCCGAACTCACCTTCCCATAATCGACTATGTTGGCTTCGGTCCCTCCTTGGACATGTGCACCTCGACTTAGGCCAAAAGCCTAAGTTGAGGGTGGCTAATGTAAAAAGTAACTTCAATCTTGGTCCTGACCTGACATCAGGTATTGTGCACCTCAACCAATGGAAAATCCAAAAGTTGAGGGTGGCTATGAAAGAGGAAGCCAAAATAAAAATGGGTATGAAAAAAGTTTGATGTTGAAAAAGAGAGGAAATGATGTGACTTGTTGAAAGCTAAAGAAAAGAATAAAATGCAAGAAAAAGTTGAGCTACAAACTCTAAAGTCACATCCATGGTTAAAGAAAATCAAGGGAAAGAAGGTAAATCGGTAGGGTGACAAAAATAGGGCAAAAAGAGGTTGAAAGCCTAGTGTAATGTCAAGGTGGGCCTTAAGTCACTAAGAAGTACCCAAAATGTATCACAGCTGACCTTGAGCCTACGTTACAAGCCAAGAAAGTCCTATAGTGATCCTAGAGTCTAGGTTGGAGAGTCAAAGCAGTGAAAATAAGGGCAAGCCTATGGTACTGAGCACTAACATTAATTGAAGTTATTTCTGAGTGTGAGTGTTGAATGAATCCTTGTACTCCAATTCATAGTCAATGTGTAAAAGAAGAGGGATTTCATTTGAAGTAAGGGCACTAGATACATTGTCGGAAAGTTGGTACGTTGGTGATAGTGAAACAGTGTATGTTGTGTGTTGGTTGGTCGATCGTTGTCATGGTTTGATCTACATGAATTAGCTTGTTGAGTCTAAGAGAACAAATTCTGCACCCGGAGAGTGAGTGAGATAGAGAGCCATGTGATTGCTTGTGATTGAAATGCTTGCTTCTATACAAGTTTCGTTTAGAGTCTTAGTGTGTCGTTTGAGAACAAACAACGAATTTAAGTTGAGGGTGTTGATATACCGTGAGTTTTACGGTATTTCTAATACATTTCACTTACAAGTTGTGTGTGTCTAAGGCCTTTTTGTATTGGTTTTTATGTGTTTTTATCATATTTTGCAGGAAAAATGTTCAGGCGTGGAAGTAACAAGACAACTGAAAGAAATGCAGAAAAGGGAATCTACGAGGTGATCTACGGACCGTAGGTCCATTGACGCTCCGTAGATGGTGGCCACATCAGCAGGCAAGGCATGGAAGGCAAATCTGATCAAGTGTGGAACCACGGTGACCATTGACGGTCCGTAGATTGATCTACGGACCGTACTGTTGATCCGTGGATTCATACTGCGAGGGTTCCAGTACCTGATTTTTGAAGTTCCTAAGTGTGGAGCTATGGAGGGTGATTGACGGACCGTAGATCGATCTACGGTCCGTACTGCAGTTCCGTCGTTTGCTTCAGAGAAACTGATATTTGGAAGCGGAAATATTTTCTAAGTCCTGGCTGACGGAAGGTACTCACGGACCGTAGATACATTGACGGTCCGTGAGTCAGTCTCATGGATTAAAGATGCGTCCCTGAACAAACTTTCCTTATTTTGTTTCCCTTTTAATTTAGGACCTGTTTTCTATAAATAGGGATGTAAACCTCGTTTTTGGGGGTGAGATTTTATTACTTTTATTTTAGTTCTTGACTTGGGAGATTAATTTGCAACTTTACCAATTCTTAAGTTCCTAAGTTTGTTTTGAAGATTTTGGTGTTGCAATTCAAGTTCAATTTCTGGGTTTATTATTCTTTTTACGTAAGTTCATGATTTCTCCCTCCACAATTATGAATTGTGTTCTTGCTAATATGAGTAACTAAATCTACAACTAGGGTTGTG
>NW_006239136.1:835594-838221 GCF_000226075.1 Solanum tuberosum | reverse complement strand
CATGCGTTAGAACTCGCCTTGTTGCTACTTGTCGGACCAAGGAGGTAATCAACAAGAAAAGAATTATCAACATAGATTTAGTGTGATACTATCTAATAGGCTAGTGTCGATTGGTGCGAAGTAATAACTAAGCCAAACATCGATTATGATGTCTAATATGAGGTAAAGGTAAGGGTTAGTAAATTATACACACGTAGCCGGACCAAGGTGCGGGGTGAAATTCTCTAGATGCCGGACCAAGGATTTATAGATACCTAACTTATCACTTTGCATGTATTACACTAGGAAATGATTGCTATTACTCGGATTACTGCGTTATGTGCTTGTGGGGAACACATATACCCTAGTTGATTTTCTCATCTTGATAACAACCAAAATTGACTTTTGTTTACTGATTAATTACTGAATTCTTACAATTTGTTTCACAAAATCCCCCCTTTTAATTACTTGTTTCTGGAAGTAATTTGACCAAACAAATATAATTGTTGGTTAAAGTTAAGTCTATACCATTTTCCTCGTGGGATCGACCCCAACCTACAAGTTGGGTTCTTTACTTGATAACGATCGCTTATGCTTCTTTAGGTAGGTGTAATTTGAGTGTATCAATAGACAATATGTGAACTCGTTGAATCTCGTTGTGATTAGCCATTTATCGAATTGATTCTCTTGTAATGACCATTGCACACTAGCGAAAGCGTGTAGTCTTGTTTGACTTATGTGTCGATGCCTTGTGTGATTAGCTTGCTTTGAAACTTGCATGAATAAACCTTGAATTTGCCCTGTTAGTCTGATTGATTTAGAAAGGTGTCCTCTTGAGATGATCTTAGGCAACTTTAAAGAGTGTGAGCCAAATTTGACATATTCCTCTTTTGTGGCCTACCCGTGAGCGTGTGAAACTCTTTTGAACACCCTTTGAGTCTTACCTCTCTTTGGAAGAACCTTGATGAACCCTAGACCTTAGTTGAACCACTACCTACAATCCTCTTGAGTTGCGGTTTAGCGAATAGCCAACCTAGGCCAAAAGCCTAAGTTGGGGGATGTGGTGAAAGGGAAAAGGAGAAGTCAAGAAGTGCAAGAAAAGTACCCCTTAACCCATGGTATTACATAAAAATGGAACCTCTTCAATTAAAATAAAAATAAAAAATGAAATGTGGAATAAAGTACGAAGGGAATCGGGTTTCAAGCAATCCATGGAGGAGAATAAAAAGGTGACTTAGAAGCACTAGAAAAAGAATTGATAAAGGAAAAGAAGGGAATGCCTTGAGAATGCCACAACTCACGAGAAAAAATTCACTGAGCCTAAATGACCATACTTTTGCACTCAGCCCCATTACAAGCCTTAGAAAGACCTTTTTGATTTTGACTAAGCCGAATCGAAAGTCGATTGGAAAATAAGGGCAAACCTATGGGTGAATTGATTCCTGACCTTGAATTGATTAACCTTTGTGTGTGAATATGAAATCATTCTTCATGTGAGGGTATTTAGATACTTTTTATTGAGCTTGAACTTGCATAAGTAGCAAGTATTGCGAGCATGCGAATCTTTGGTAATGGTGTGTCACAACTTGAATCTTTGAGTACACAATTGATCCTTGCATAAGTAAATTGAGTCCTGTTGTGTGCACTCGTGATTGAGTCTTGTGTAGCACTATTGGAGACACCCTTTTTGAATGGCTAAACTCAAGTTTGCTTGAGGACAAGCAAAAGTTTAAGTTGGGGTGTTGATGAGTCCACAAATTGGACTCATTTAGGGCTTTATTTTGAAAGAAATAGTGTCCTCGAATGCTTATTTTTGTCTCAATATCTGATGAAAACTCTTAAGTTTCACGTATTTGAAGTTTTGTGGAAGCATGGACACTTAGGCTCAAAAAGGAACAAAAAGGCTGAAAAGAACGAAGAAGCTGAAGCATGAGCATCTCCAAGAACCTTTGGCGATTCACCAAAAGGACAAACTCCGCCCTTTGTTCTAGTATGCGAAGCCCTGAAGGAAGAGGATAAAAAATGCGATGAAAGGAGCAGTCGACGCTTCGCCAAATAGTTCCGCGAAGCAGTACTATACCGCCCAATGGTCCAGAACATCAAGATGTTGTAGGCCAGCACTCAACGGCGATGAGACAGAAGAAGGGCGAGTCGCCGAGTCATTCGGCGTACTCTACTAACCTCGCCGAACTATCCACCTACACTAATTTCTGATGGCTATAAATACTAAACTCTTTATTAATTTTACAAGTTCCGAACCATTATTATTATTTTCAGAATAGAATAGTACATTTTTAGATATTTTCTCTCAAGTTTGGAGAGGGTTTTGTGGGAGACTTGAAGAGAGAAGGATTTCATCTTCTCCAAGTTGGAAGTGGGTCTTCTCCATTCTTCTTCCTTTGCGTAAATCAAGGTTTAATATCTTATACCCATTTGATTTTAGTATCATTTTAGGTGTATTTTGTTATTTCTTGATGTGTGGCTAAAAACCCCCATTCTTGGGGTGTGATTTAGCAAATATGTGTTGATATTGTTGTTGGGTCTTGCTTGCTGATAGGGTAGATGTATTTTAATGGTAATTTCACCTGGTGGTTGTGGTTTAATTTAATGGTTTTGTAGTTGCAAATACAAAACCACCCAGGTGTGTT
>NW_006239136.1:796272-835364 GCF_000226075.1 Solanum tuberosum | reverse complement strand
TTTATCTCAACTTGTATTGCAGTCACACCCCAAGAACTTCTCCCTATACTTGATTTTCTAGTTAATTTTTTTGTTGTTTTTACTACTTGTGACAAAAACCCCAATTGATATTTGACACTTTTGTGTCACCACCTTTAATTTACGATGTTTTTGTTCGTTAATGTCTTTAGCTACAACTACTTAGAGCTTAATTTTATTTTTTCTATCAATTCTTGAAACCACTCCCTTGGGACACGACCCGAACCTTTAGTTGGGTTACTATACTATCGACGATCGTATTCACTCATACCGTAGGTTAGTGTCGTTGGTCAGGATAAGCATCAATACCAACCATACTAAGTACTCTCTTGGAGCTACCTTAGTCACACATATCATCTTTAGACCTCATCATAATCAATAGTCATCAATAAGGAACTAGTCATGTACATAATTTGAACATAAGGAAAGTCATTCATAGCAACTATCCATTCAACATACATGCATACATTCTTGTCTCATCATACATAAAGAAACCATCCCATAACATCCTGCTAATCCTACTTGTGCAATGTTGAAGTGAAGTCCCATACCCCCACTCCTACTAAGCAAACTCACCAAGAAGTCATAGTTTAGTTCATGTCTCATTCATAATCTTATCATATAGGGAAGAGTAGCCATAACTAACACAGACCATGTGAGCTACATGGAATCCGATGTCGTATAACCCCACACCGAAAGAAGGTGTCCTACTTGCCTAAGGTAGAACTAACATGTTTAGCTTTAGGTGGATCCACTAGCTAAAGTCCTATGTTGGTACATAGTTATGGGATAGGGAGATTGATTCTAGAAACCCAACCTATTGCATTGGCGGAGGAGCTTCCATCTCATGAGTTCACTTAGATGACCCAACCTCTTGCATTGGCGGAAGGGCCTTTACCTCATTTTTCTATATCCACTCGGTGCTAAGCATTATTTCCCAAATTATACATAATTAGTCTCAAATTTCATTTACATGCATTAAAGATTTATCTACCCTTCGTTCAATACAATTCATCAAAATAGCTCATAGATTCATTAAGGGTGAGAATGTACTTTCAACCTTAGACTCGTCATTAACGTGCGAGTAGAACTTTCACATTACATTCATAGTGTTTTCATGAGAACTAGCCTTTCAATCAACACACAATGTTATCACCATACTAGATAATTCATACATGAATATGTGTAAAGGGTAAGGGGAGAATTGACCTTTCAATAATACCTCAATTTACACAATGGTGATAAGATCTTTACCTTTCAAGTGAATTATAAGTTCACCTACAACTTTCATCAATCATGAACAAACCTTCACAATTTACTGTCTTCAAGGGTCATGAACCAAGTCTCACAATCACACATAAAAATACAACTTTAAGCATGAAAAAAACAAGATTCAATAACTAGATTAACATAGGAACAATTCATAGTAATCATCTTGCATCAATACACCCATCACAATTCATGAAATTGGGATCATGGGGTAGTTCATGGGGAAATTTACAATAATAATCACCATTAAACATCAAATCATCCATAATATAATGCAATTAACATAATAAAATCGTTTTTAGAAAGAACCCATGGCTAGAATGAAAACCCTAGTTTTTGAACGATAACCCAAATTTGAAATTAGAATTGGAAGGGCTTCATGGAGAAAAGTGTTCCATGAATCAAGGTTCCCATACCTTAATTGAAGATTTTTCCCAGGAATTGTAGTTGACAAGATTGATTCTTGAGCCCTAACCTTCAAGTTCTTGGTGTTCTTTAATGGAGGAACTTTTAGAGAGAGAAATATTGGGAAAAGAGGATTTTGGGGAAAATATTTGGGTGTTTGTGAATAATGACCAAGTCTTGTGAATTTTGACTTAAAACCAATATACATTTTACCCCTAAAATACCTAAAACACCCCCACTTAATTTTGACTAAAAAGGAAATGACCTTAAGGTCCTTCATTTAAGTAACCCCCGTCCAAGGTCATGACTCACTCCACGAGCCGTGGTGAGGACCACGACCCGTGGTCCTGCTCGTGGAGTTGAGGCAGTAGCCTCCTCAAGCGTGCCAACCTCCCAAGAGGCCAAGGCATGACCACGAGACCTCCCACGGTCCGTGGTGATGACCACGAGTCGTGGTGGAGGTCATGGTCTTGAGGCCAAGGCATGCTTCTCAAGCCTTGCCTCCACACACTAAGGCATCTTCACGAGTGAGTTCAGAGCACCCCCAATGGCTTGTCAAGGGGACCACGAACCATGGTGGTGCCCGTGGTCCCTTAGGCAGTAGCTCCCCCAAACAGTCCCAAACTCCCTAAAAACTAAGGGACCTTCAGAACCACCTTCATGAGTCGTGGTCCCCTTCGTGAAGGTTTGGGACAGTAGCTCCTAGCTAGGGGCAGCCTTGGCTTGGCCCCTTTCCTTGGCACTTTCCCCTTGGTTTAGTCTCCAATTACCTTATTTTTAACCTTAAATGACTTACTAAAACTTCGGGGAGTCATTTTATTATTTTTAACCTTACGTTTAGGCTCTAGTTTAACTTATCATTTTCCGGAGTGTTACATACTAAACTAAAAATTCAAACATGTATTTATAGTTGTCAAAAATGTGCTACGAAGGACCATTCGGTGGAATAAGTTGGGATTTCCGATCCACTCGGCGATTCGCCCTTTGGTCAATTCCATCGCCTTACTGCTTTATCCTTCAGCATCTTCATGTTCTGAAACTTTGGGTGATATGACACTGCATCGCGAAACCGTTTGGCGACTCACCGACTGCTTCTTTCTATCGCCGACTTGATTTTCTCCTTCAGGGCTTGGCACACTGGAGTATTAGGTGAGACAATGGCCATTCGGCGACTCGCCTAATGGATTAGTAGATCCTCAGTCCTTCTTTTTTCACTCTTTCAGCTGCCTTGTTCCTTTTTGCTCATTAGTGTCCATGCTTTGTTCCTCAATCCAAATACCTGAAAATCAAGGATTTACATCAATTATTGGCACAAAATATGCATTTGAGGACACTAAATCTATTAAAATGAATCCCTAAATGAGTCCAAACTATGGACTCATCACAATCCCAGACCTTGAGCTTTCGAATGTAGAGTTTTGGAATGCGATTCAGCTTTTGGCTCAGAGTATGACTAATCAGAACAATCGGAAGTTTCTAATTCCTTCTAATGCTAATGTTGGATCAGCAATAGCCAAAGTTTGAGAATTTATTCGGATGAATCTGCTAGAGTTCTACGGTCGTAGGTTGGTGATGACCAATAACACTTCATTGATGAGGTTAAGAAAATCTTTGGAGTGATGCAAGTGACTGGTAATGATAGGGTAGAGTTGGCACCCTACCAGCTTAAGGATGTGGCTCACATATGGTACACTTAGTGGAAAGAAAACAAGAGTGTGGATGCAGCTCTTGGACTTGGGAGTATTTTATCGGAGCTTTTCTGGACAGGTTCTTCCCAAAATAGTTTAGAGAGGCTAAAGCTCAGGAGTTTATGAATTTGAGACAAGGTTCAATATCAGTCCAAGAGTACAGACTTAAGTTCACCCAACTCTCCAGGTATGCTCCATATATGGTTGCCAATACAATGGCACAAATGAGTAAGTTTCTGTTTGGAGTATTCGACTTAGTGAAGACAGAGTGCATGAATGCTATGTTGTTAGAGGATATGAATATCTCTAGGCTCATGACTCATGCTCAGCAGATTGAGGGTGATAAGCTTAGGGAAATGTCTAAGGACAACAAGAAGACTAGAACAAGCAACTATGAGTACTCTTAGCAGAAATCAGGTGGTGGAAATCTCTCACAATTTCAGCAGAAGTCTATATCCCCAACACCTTCATCAACTAGTGCTCAATCCCCGAGGTTTTGACAGGATCATAAAGGTGGGGCATCAAGCTCTAAGTCTCAGGGAGTAATTCAGGTAACAAGACTTACCCAAATTGTCCAAAATGTGGTAAGACCCATCCAGGAGAGTGTTTTGAAGGAAAAGAAGGGTACTTTGGGTGTGGCCAGTCTGGCAATAGTTTGAAGGATTACCCTTTTACCAGGCAAGGACAAGGAGGTAACAACAATAGGGCTCAGTCTACAGCTCCAGCAGCATCAGCAGGTCGCCCATTTCAGTAGGGTACTTCTTCTGGTACAGGTGGCGGTCAGCGCCAGAACAAGTTGTATGCTCTCCAGGCTCGCCAAGATCAGGAAGATTCTCCTGATGTTGTCACTGGTACGTTGCGAGTCTTTCACTTAGAAGTTTATGCATTATTAGATCCATGGACTACTTTGTCTTTTGTAACTCCATATAAAGCAGTAAACTTCAGTGTCAGTCCACTTCGGTGTCAGTCCAGAAACTCTTTCAGAACCCTTCTCAGTCTCTACTCTAGTTGGTGACCCAGTTATAGCTAGACGGGTATACAGAAATTGCCCTGTCACATTCTCTCAGAAAGTCACCACAGCACATCTTGTAGAGTTAGAAATGGTAAACTTTGATATCATTCTAGGCATTGATTACATTCTTGTTATGCCTTAGTCCATTGTAGAACTAGGATCATTCGATTTCAATTTCCAAACAAGCCAATCTTAGAACGGAAAGGTAGTAGCTCAGTGCATGTAGGTCGATTTATCTCTTACCTTAAGGCTAGAAAGATGATCTTTAAAGGGTATGTGTATATCTTGTTCGGGTTAAGGATTCAAACTCCGAAACCCCAACTCTTGAGTCAATTCTAGTAGTAAATGAGTTTTCAGAAGTGTTTCTAGAGGATCTTTCCAGAGTTCCTCCCAAAAGGGAAATTGACTTTGGAATTGATCTCCTTCCAGATACCTAGCCCATTTCGATTCCTCCTTACATAATGGCTTCAACTAAGCTTAAGGAATTGAAAGAACAGTTGAAATACCTTCTGGATAAGGGCTTCATCAGACCCAATATATCTCCATGGGGTGCACCAGTGTTGTTCATCAAAAATAAAGATGGTTCTCTCAGGATGTACATTGACTATCGTCAGTTGAATAAAGTCACAATCAAGAATAAGTATCCTATCTCCAAGATTGATGACTTGTTCAACCAACTTTAGGGTGCTAGTTGTTTTTCTAAGATAGACCTTAGATTTGGTTATCATTAGCTCAGAGTCAGAGATAGTAACATTTCAAAGACAACTTCCAAGACTCGTCTTTATTGATGATATACTCATTTACTCTCGGAATGAGAAGGACCATACGAATCATTTGAGGGTTGTTCTGCAAATTCTCAAAGATCGCCAGTTATTCGCTAAGTTCAGCAAGTGTGAATTCTGGTTACAATCAGTTGGTTTCCTTGGTCATGTGGTATCTTGCGAAGAGATCTGAGTGGATTCTCAGAAAATAGAGGCAGTGAAACAATGGCCCAGACCCACCTCTAAAATAGATAATAGAAGTTTCTTGGGTTTGGCTGGTTATTATAGGAGATTTGTTGAAGGATTTTCATCCATAGATTCCCTATTGACCAAGTTGACCCATAAAAAGGTTAAGTTTTAGTGGTCAGATGAGTGTGAGAAAAGATTCTTGGAACTAAAGACTAGGTTGACTACAACTCCGATATTGACTCTACCAGACAGTTGATTTCACGTATCAGGACACTATTTCTGGTTCAAGAGCCAATGATCGTGAGTAGTAATTTAACCCAACTAGTGAGTTGGGGTCGAGTCCCAAGGGAGCGGTTTGTAATTGAGAATCAATAGAAAAGAAAAAATGTGTTCAAGTTAATCGTAGCTATAGACATATACGAAGAAAAACATATCAAATTAAAGGGTGACACAAGTGTCAATTATCAAAAGGTGGTTTTATAATCAATTATCAACTAAAATAACAATTAAAAATGAAAAGGCAAATATGGAGACGGGATTCTTGGGATGTGATAGGAATATGGGCTAAAATAAACAATCGGGTCAATGCTATTGATAATAAATCACTGTAAATTGGTAACTAGGCTAGACTTTAGTGGGGGTAAATATTATCTTGAACAATTTACCCCGAATCAAATCAGTTTCTCTCGAACATCGATAAGCGGCAATGAAGCACATCTTTCGCCTTAGTCCATTCACTCTCTCGAGCTGAATGTGTGGGAAAGGGTTTATGATTCACTCTCTTGAGCTGAACCTACGGCAAACAAATAACCACAGACTATCGATTCAATAGTTTTGGTTTTGCAACCTGTCTCTCGAGCAAGTAAAAAATATGAAGATAAAATTGTATTTGCAACTACAACCCCATTAAATTCAAATACAACTACTGAATGAAATCACCTTTAAACAGAAAAATAATTATCTATAAGCAATACCCAGTAGTAAATTCAACCCATATTCACATAATCACACCCCTAGAATTATGGTTTTAGCTAAACATAATAAAGAGATAGAAATCTATACCAAAAAGTGTTTCCATCAAATGGGTACGATAAATATTGTCTTTACACATGTCAAAGATGAAGAATCTTCAATACCCACTTCAAATTTCTTGGAAACAGAAACCTTCAAATCTTCAAAGCTCAAGAACAAAGTCTCCAAAACTCTAAGTTCTAAAGGATTGAATATTCTAAAAATTGGTTTCTAAATTGTAAAACTTGATACTAAACTAAAATTCAAATAGGTATTTATAGTTGTCAAAAAGTGTGTTGCGAAGGATCACTCGTCATAGTTAATCTGGATCATCGATCCATTCGGCAATCCGCCCTTTGGTCTGGTTCATCTCATTTCTGCATTGGCCTTCAGCAAATTCAGGTTCTGTAACTTTAGGCGATAAGGCACTGCAACTCGGAACTGTTCGGCGACACGCCGACTGCTCCTTTTTATCGCCGAATTGATTTTCACCTCCAGGGCTTGGCACACTGGAACATTAGGTGAGACCATAGCCATTCGGTGACTCTCCTAATGGTTTAGGCGATCCTCAGGTCGTCTTTTCTTTGTCTTATCAGCTGCCTTATTCATTTTTGCCCAATAGTGTCCATACTTTGTCTCTAACTCCAAATATCTTAAACTCAAGGATTTTCATCAGTTATTGAGACAAAATATGCATTTGAGGACACTAAATCTATTAAAATAAAGCCCTAAAAGAGTCCAAATCGTGGATTCATCACTCTCAACTTAAACTTTTGCTTGTCTCAAGTAAAACTCATGTTCAGTAGTTCAAAAGGGATGTCTCAAACAGTGCTACACAAGACCCAATCACGAATGCACACAAAAAGTCTCAACTCGTGCAAGGATCAATTGTGCACTCAAAGATTCAATTTGTGACTCACCATTACCAAAGAATCTCAAGCTCACTATACTTTCTTCAAATGCAAGTTCAAGCCCAAAAAAGGTGATTAAATGCCCTTACAGAAAGAATGATTTCGTATTCACACATAATGGCTCTATCATATAAAGTTTCGGAATCAAGATCAACTCTCACACTCACAAAGATAAACACAATGCATGATTTCACCCATAGGTTTGCCCGTATCTTCAAATCGACTATTGCTTCAGCCCATTCAATATCAAAAAGGTATTTTCAAGGCTTGTAATGGGGCTGAGTGTAAAGGTATGGTCATTTAGGCTTATAGGCTGAAGTCCTCATGAAATGTGATGTGAACAACACTTTCTTTCCTTTTCTTCATCATTTTCATTCAAGCTCAAAAGTCACCTTTTATTCATCTTCCATGGATCATTGGAAACCCCATTTTCTTTATTTTCACAACTTTATTACACAAATTTTTCATTCTTTTTCTTTTTCATTATTTTCTTTTTTTAGTATGGAGGGGTTCCATTTTTTCTCAACACCATGGGTCAAAGGGGACTTTCTTGCACTTCTTGATTTACGTTCTCTTTTCACCACACCCCCAAATTAGGCATTTTGCCTAAGTTGGCTATTCACACAAACCACAAATCATGAGGATTAGGGGTAATGGGTTAAGAAAGGTTACACTTTCATCAAGTTTCTTCCAAGAATAGGGTAAGGCTCAAGGGCTGCTCAAAAGAAGTTCACACACTCACAAGGTAAGCCACAAAAGAGGTGTGATTTCAAATTGGTTCACACTCTTTAAAGTTGCCTAAGATCATCTGAAGAAATTTGCATCACTTAGTCAACCGGACCAACGGGGCAAATTCTAGGTGTCATCACACATGGTTCACGGTAACATCATCACACAAGGCATTGACACCAATGTCAAACAAGACTCCACAGTTTCGCTAGTGTTCAATGTTCATCACAAGAGAATCAATTAGATACTTGGCTAGTCAAAACGAGATGCAAGGAGTTCACATATTATCTATGAAACTTCAATTGGCCTTGTCATAGCCGCGCATTCATTTATGTTTGATTATGACCATTATCTGAGTCATTGGTATTGATCAAACCGATACTCAAATTTGCACAAGAACAACCACATTTAACACAAACAAGAGGTGGCAAAATTTTAGGAAGGGTAAAAAATTATTTGCAATTAAAAACAAGGAGCCACAAGCTCAAGCATCCACAAAAAGCAGTGTATAAAAAAAATTAAGCTCAAAGCCCAAATATATAGACAAAACCAGAATTATGAATGTTACGCAAAAGGTGAGCCTCACCCCACCACAAATAAAAACATTTGTCCTCAAATGCAAACAAAAATATAATATCCACAAGTCAAAATAAAAGTAAGAAATAGAGGGAGGTAAAGAGGGGATCCTGTCTACGCAGTCGCTCCATCTGTTTGGGCATCAGTTCCCGGTGCATTTGTCTGGTCTCGGGTCTCAGTACCCGGGGTCACCTCAGGAGGAATAGCAGTACCGGACCCACTAGGAGCGGCCATTGAAGTCTCGATCAGTGATGTTCGGATCACTGACTGTACAATAGTCTCCTCTAGATCTGGCAGGTCTCTATAAATTATCTCCTCCCTTGTTGTTATCTGCTCCTCGTCGGTCTCTGCATCCGACTCATCAACTGCTGTATCATCCTTCCGTACGTCTTTGGTGTTAGCCAGAGGAATCCTGAAATCTCAAGAGCATCCATTTCATCTGCAGCCTCCAGTAAAGAAGTGAAGTCAATAGACTTTAGATAGTCTACGTCCTTCCTCAAATTTGTTACCTCGACTTTCAAAGCCGTCATCTCGGAGACCTCCCTCTGCCTGCTCTTACAAGCTGTGACTCTAGTAGCCAGATTATCAACAGAATCCCAGAGGAGGGTCAGTGCAGCCAAAATAACACTCTCAATCATCCCTGGGATGGGTCTCTCTAATCGAGTCGCCCTCATGTCAGCTGAATGGGCCAGATGCCCTATTTTCAGGATCATCGCCTGAGTAATCTTGGCTGGCTGGGACGAAGTGGAAGTGCCTGGAACTTGTGAAGAAGTATAAGGGCAAGAAGTACCTGAAGGCCCGAAGGCCGGAGTAGGCGAAGATGCCTCTGCAAGTATCAAATTTATATCCACCTTCGGAGATGTGTCCACCGCAGCTGCCCTCCTCTTATCAATCTCCTCTCTAGTATACTCGGCCTCAATGCACTGGATGTTCGTGGATGAGGATGGGGTAATAACAAGATCTCTAATAACATCCCGTGGAACTCCAGCACACGGACACATCCATGTGATTAGTACTGGGAAGGGCAAAGAGGTCTGCCTCTGATTGGCTCTCATGGCCATCTCATGCTCTATGATAAGGCCCAAGTTGAGCCGCCTCTTCGATAAGATAAACCCTACACAAGATGCCTTCGTATGCTGGATGATGGATTCGTTCTGTGAAGGCATGATGAAGCTGCTAATGAATCCGAACCAATACCGGGCAGCTACATTCAAATCCTTCTTCTCGATCTGGACTTCCACGTCCATCCACCTCGAAGTAATGTTAGAGAGAAGGGGCGCAAGCCACCCATTCAGGTAATCTAAGGACTACGCTATCACCAAGCACTCATAATCATGCTCGAACCCACTGGCCCTCTCAAGAACAACATTTATGATATCGCTGTTGCACCCTACTTCCACACCTCAAACCATGACCAACTTAACCGGTCTAAACTCTCTGGCCTTCCTTTTACTCTTTGGCACTAGTTCACTATATGATGTGTAGAACTCACAGACCCATGAAAGAATATATGGACCTCGGGGTTTGGTGAAACTCTCGAACTTGTGCCACTGTAATAACTCCGTTACACTAGGGTACTTGCCTTCTAGACACTCGGTAGATAATTGTTTATCCTCAAGGATGGTTCACAAACCATCTCTTTTCAACCTGTTGAGGAGTCTAGGTACAGGGAGGACTGGTGGAACGGGAGCCACATGAGGTGCGGAGTTGGCAGTGATTCTGTTGGTGTGGATGCATGAGGAACTCTAGTGGACGTGGAGTGAGATCTAGCCCGGAGCTCATTCTTTCGGGACAGCAAAGGCTGCTCGTCTTCAGGCTCAGACACATCATCTCAGGTGTCAACAACCACTCTCTCAAATATGTGCTTTTTTCTTTTGCATTTGTTTCCCGGTGGGAGCTCTTGCCTTCCCTTCTTTGGAGGATTTGAACCTCCTTCATTTAGAGTGATACCCCGTGCTCTTTTTTGGGGTTGATCGTCTATGTTTGTCCACACCATACCTGCAAAATATTAAGAAAAAGTTAGGAATAACTTAATCAAATGCGTAGAAAAGCAGTTGCAGAAGGACACGCCGAGCTACTCGGCAAGTCGTCGAAGAGATTGGCTCAAATATTGTGGAAAGGTGGCGATGGGAAAGGTTTTTCAGTGAATCGCCAACATCTTTCGGCAAGCAAGAAATAGCTCGCCGAAAGGTACAGAGCAATAAGGGTTTAGGGGTGCAGACAAGGGGCGATGAAGAATACTTTCGGCGAGTCGCTGAGTACCTTTGGTGACCTCAAGCTTCTCATTGAAAGTTACAGAGGTAAACAACAAGCATAGCCTAAAATTTAAGGCGAGATGGGGACATTAGGTGAACCGCCAAGTTGTTCGGCGAGCTCGACCCAGCTCGCCAAACGACCCAATGTGCCTATTTTCAACCCATCTTCTAGAAATCAACCCCGCAACCTCTGAAAATAAAATCAAATTAAGCACTAGTCACATTAAAGCAATACCCTTAACACTCATTGCCTCAGAATACTAAGACTTCTCCCAGTTTTTCCGAGTTTGGCCAATTGACAAAAATAGTCCTTAAGAACGAAGTCACCCGCTCTATCATTAGACAAATTACATCATTTGGCATGAATACGGGCTACTCAGACTTCACCCAACTAAAACCAATGACATGCAAGCACGACCCTACAATATTTAACCAATTTCAAGGCATAAGAACACAGGAAATTAACTCTATAAGCATTACGGGCAAGTTTAATGATTCAAATCAGGATTCAAACATGCTATTCCTATCAGAGAGGCCAAGCACACATCAACACGAAAATATTGATTGCATAAGAGTACAACTTACTAAAAATAAATTGCAAGGTTTAGAAAACTAACCTTTAATGCCGACAAATAAAGAATGAAAAGCTAGACGGCAATGTAATCCACTCCGAACACAACTCTGTCGACTAAAATACTCTTAAAAATGTGAAAAAATAGAAGATACTAAACAGGTATGAGTTTGGAAGAAGAAAAGTGAGGGAAAATGAAGAGTTTGAAAGTTTAAACCTTTGCTCTTTAAATGAACCGTCATGTTTCACCCAATAGGTGACGTTAGTCGCAGTCACCGAACCACTCGGTGGCTTGCCAAGTGGATACTTGTCTCACCAAATTTTACAGGACCTTCAGTTAAACTGGGGATCCAAATGGCGGTCTGGGTCGGGGTCGACGACCTTTTCGGCAATTCCCCAACTAACCTTTCTGATAGCCAACCTGCACTTTTCAACAACTTTCCCACTTTGCCCTACACAAACAACACACTATTATTTCTTAGAGCAACAATAAAGCGATAAAAAGGGTCTCAGGTTGCCTCCCAAGTAGCACATTAGTTAACGTCGTGGCTCGACTTCTCCACTTAATTTTGATTTGTAGTGTAGAGACGAGACAATACATGACCCATTTGGGTCTCTAGTCGATGTACAGATATGAATTGGGAAGTAGTTATTTCATTCAACAGTAAGACATTCTACTTTATCTCATTCAACCTATTGTCATGACTTTCAACTTTGTGGAGAATGAGTGAGAGTGTCTCCTCTATTTGTCCACTCTCGTTCGCATTGGGCTATTTACGCTCATGAGGGGGAATGCACCAGTCTTTCCTCTTATCCGGCATTTCCAATTTCATGATTTTCTTGGCAACTAGATCCAATTGGGTCAACAGTGTGGCCAAATTATGGTCTTTCTCAATCGCCATATTGGTCATTGCCATGTTATCTAGGAATTGGGCTGCTATTGCGTATGGTAGTCAGCTATTCTTTTGTTTTCTTGCCCAAGACTTTTGTAGAAACAATCCAGTAGCACGCTTTCTAAGATTCCATGAGCTGGGCATTGCAGGAAGAGTGTCTTAAATCTCAGCCACAACTCATGGATGGACTCTCCCTCCAATTGTCTAAAACTTAGGATGTTATCCCTAAGAGACATCATCCTCAAAAGAGAGAGGTCCATTTGGTCACCATTGCCACCAGACACATTCCAATTTCCTACTCAAAACAGCGACATAAAAACTAAAATAAAACTAAAAATTAAGTATCACTATAACGAACAAGAGCAAAATTCAACTTAACTAAAAATTCTCAATTTACACCACTCCCCGGCAGCAGTGCCATTTTGATTTCACGTATCAGGACACTACTTCCAGTTCAAGTGCCAACGATCGTGAGTAGTAATATAACCCAACTAGTGAGTTGGGGTCGAGTCCCAAGGGAGCGGTTTCTAATTAAGAATCAATATAAAAGCAAATATGTGTTCAAGTCAATCATAGCTATAAACATATACGAAGAAAAACATATCAAATTAAAGGGTGACACAAGTGTCAATTATCAAAAAGGGGGTTTCATAATCAATTATCAACTAAAATAACAATTAAAAACAAAAATGCAAATATGGAGACGGGATTCTTGGGATTCGATAGGAATATGGGCTAAAATAAACAACCGGTAAAATGCTATTGATAATAAATCGATGTAAATTGGTAACTAGGCTAGACTTTAGTGGTATAAATTTTCTCTCAAACAATTTACCCTGAATCAAATCGATTTCTCTTGAACACCGATAAGCGGCAATGAAGCTCAGCCTTTGCCTTAGTCCATTTACTCTCTCGATCTGAATTTGTGAGAAAGGGTTTAGGATTCACTCTCTCGAGCTGAACCCACGACAACCTAATAACCACAGACTATCGATTCAGTAGTTTTGGTTTTATAACCTCTCTCTCGAGCAAGTCAAAAACACAAGATAAAATTGTATTTGCAACTACAACCACATTAAATTCAAACACAACTATTGAACGAAATCACTTTTAAACAACAAAATAACTATCTATAAGTAATATCCAACAGTAAATTCAACCCATATTCACATAATCACACCCCCAGAATTGGGTTTAGCTAGACATAGTAAAGAGATAGAAATCGATACCAAAAAGTGTTTCCATCAAATGGGTACGATAAATATTGGCTTTACACACATCAAAGATGAAGAATCTTCAATACCCACTTCTAATTTCTTGGAAAAAGAAACCTTCAAATCTTCAAAGTTCAGGAACAAAGTCTCCAAAACTCTAAGTCCTAAGAGACGTGAAAATTCTAAAAATTGGTTTCTGAATTGTAAAACTTGATACTAAACTAAAAATTTTAATAGGAATTTATAGTTGTCAAAAAGTGTGCTGCGAAGGATCACTCGGTGCAGTTAGTCGGGATCGCCGATCCACTCGGCAATCCGCCCTTTGGTCTGGTTCATCGCCCTTCTGCATTGGCCTTCAGCAAATTCAGGTTCTGTAACTTTAGGTGATAAGGCACTGCATCGCGGAACTATTCGGTGACACGCCGACTGCTCCTTTCTATCACCGACTTGATTTTCTCCTTCAGGGCTTGGCACACTGGAACATTAGGCGAGACCATAGCCATTCAGCGACTCGCCTAATGGTTTAGGCGATCCTCAGGCTGTCTTTTATTCATTTTTTCAGTTGCCTTGTTCCTTTATGCCCAATAGTGTCCATGCTTTGTCTCTAACTCCAAATACCTAAAACTCAAGGATTTTCATCAGTTATTGAGACAATATGCATTTGAGGACACTAAATCTATCAAAATAAAGCCCTAAAAGAGTCCAAATCGTGGACTCATCAACGGTTCAGACTGTTATGTTATCTACTGTGATGCATCCAGGGTCGGCCTAGGTTGTGTACTAATTCTGCGAGGTAAGGTCATAACTTATGCTTCTAGACAACTTAAGGTTCATGAGAAGATTTACCCAATTATGACCTCGAGCTTGCAGCTGTAGTATTTTCTCTAAAGATTTGGAGACACTACTTGTATGGTGTGCACGTTAATGTATTCACAGATCACAAGAACCTCAAGTATGTGTTCACCCATAAAGAATTGAATCTTCATCAGAGGAAATGGTTGTATTTCCTCAAAGACTATGATATGAATGTGCTTTACCATCCTGGTAAGGCCAATGTAGTAGCTGATGCTCTTAGTAGATTATCTATGGGTAGTGTAGAACATGTTGGGAGAGAAAGGAAAGAATTAGCAAAAGATGTTCACCGGTTTGCTTGTTTAGGAGTTGGTTTTACAGACATTTCAGATAGTGGTGTGATAGTTTCGAATAGATCAGAATCTTCATTGGTAGCAGAGGTTAAGGAAAAACAGGACAATGATCCTATATTATTCTAGTTGGAGGGTGTAGTTCATCAGTAGAAAGTAGAGGTTTTCTCCCAAGGGGGAGATGGTCGCTTATGTGTTCCTAAGGGGGACGAGTAGGTGAAGCAGCCTTGATTGGGCCAGATTCGGTTTATGAGACTATGGGAAAAAGTTCAACTCATCAGAAATAGACCTAAGAGAGAAGTCCTATGCAAATCTAGGGAGAAGGAACTTAGAGTTTGAGATAAGTGATTGGGCATTCCTGAATGTATCATCTATGAAGGGGTGATGAGATTTGACAATCTTGGAGGAGTAAGTCCGTAGAGGGAGCTATTGGGGAAGAAGAAGTAGTCATGAAAGCAAAGTATCCTCATCTCTTTCCTTCCGATTCTGTTTCAGCTTGAGATAATAGTTTCCTCTCCAGTCTCTCAGTTTACTCGTGCGTAAATTAAGTTTTAGTATCATGTTCCTTCAGTTGTTCTTGTATTTTCAGCATATTTGCATGTTCTTGGAACTCAGTTCAGTGAGAAATCAGTTTCTAGTACTTAGTGGGAGGGATTGCAGCTCCTTTCCTACATATTCAACTAAGTTTAGACTTCATTCAAGGACAAATGTTCCCAAGGGGGAGATACGTAACACCTCGGATCTCAAAATAAAGAAAATCCTAGTTTTTAGAAAATCGGGTGCCAGTACCAACGGAACCACCCACAGATCGTAGGTAGGACCACAAACCGTAGGTGGGGTTCCGTCGTTAAGGCCCAAATCTTAATAGTCTCTGATCCCACCCACGGTCAACCAGTATGGTCCGTGGTTGGACTTATAGACTGACCGTAGGTGAGGATCAGTAGCCAGTTAGAGGGAGATTGTTGTTGGGTCAACTTCAAACGGACATAACTCTTAGAACAAAATAAATTATGTGGCTCATGACCTATAAAATGAAAGATAATTGAATCCTCTTTCCAATGCCACCGAGTTTGCTAAAATCCATCTTCGAGTAAAATGTTATACTCGTTTTAGTGAAGCCTTGTTGGGCAGACTTGACCGACGACCCCTACCTATGATTGGTAGGTCAACCCACGGACCATAGGTCCCTCCATGGGTGGCCTTCGCCTGAATTAAGTCAAGGTTGTTTTGGTCCTTTTCTCTATGCGTTGGGCACTTAAACTACGTCGTTTGATCCCTAAATTACGTAGTTTTCGTTACTTTAAACCTAGTAACTTAGTCAGATCTTTCCCTAAGCGATTCCTTCACTAAAAAATCATCAAACTTAGAACAAAAGAGGAACCCCAAAATCGAAGGATTTCTCTATAGATTTCGTCACTAGGTATGTGGGATTTCACTAGTGGGTTCCTTTCATCTACTAGGTCCCTAAAATTCAGTCAGATTCTTGATTCCCTTCATCTTGTTAAGACCTAGGGTTTCTAGAACCTTGGAAAATCATTGCGATTTAGTTGTTATAGTGTTCTTAATCAGATTATCATGTGTACGTAACATTGTTGCTTAGTTCCTTGCATTAAACTCAGAACCCTAGTTGTGTAAATTCGTTTAGTTCATGAACTACACTATCTAGGTCAGATAACTAGATTTACATGCCTCAGATTTCGAATGTTTCATTATCAGTACTTAAATGTTTCATTCTCAGTTAGCATGTCAAAATATTGAGCTATTCCAGTATATTTCAGTTATATTATATTGTACACATTTCTAGTTGGGAGTAGGCTTAACACCGAGTTGGACTAGGATTCAACATACCCGTAGAGTCCTAGAACTACATACCCCCGTAGGTTTATAAGTCCCCTTTATTGGCATCATATTTATTGATCACGTTAGTCATGCCTTTATACCCCTGGCAAGGTATATTGGGTCCTTTCGCTGGGGCATATACATCGGACTCCACGTTTAGCTCACGTAGTTTTATGTCGGTTAATAGTAGCTCCCACAGTTAGACTTTAGTGCTTTTGACCAGGTTTTTAGTTTATACTTTGGTATTCAATCAACATGTCCTATCCATGATTTAGTACTTGGTCATTACATTCAGTTTAGCTTTACATTCATATTCATTTATGTCATTGTTCAGTTATGCTTTGTTCGGTTTATATGTTTCTTCAACTATATTTTATATCATGCATCGTCAGTACATTTCAAGTACTAGCGCATACTCTGCACTACATCCTTTCATGATGTAGGTTCATGTACTCAACATCCAAATCACGCATAGATCGGTTCCCGATCCATACTCAGCAACTTCAGTGGTGAGTCCTCATACTTTGAGAACAGCATACATGTTTTTTGTATTTAGCCTTTCATTTCAGTTTCATTTTTGCTAGAGTTTGTTGGGGGCATGTCCCAACAACTTTAGTCATTAGAGGTTTTTCCAGACATAGTGTTAGATTAAGCTTTAGTTTTGAGTTTGATCTTTCAGTTATTATTGAACCTTTAGTATATTTCATAAATTCAGACTAGTTGCGTATTCCTCACTTTCAGTTACCACTGTTTTAGCTTCCACATAGTATCTCTTTATTCAATTAATTTTAGTATGCTTATGATATGTCAACTTCAGGGTTAGCTTGGTGTCACTCGTGATCCTAGTTCCCGTGTTTACATCAAGGGGGTAGCCTCGGGGAGTGACAATAATTGGGAACTTCGTCTATTTTTCATTATTCTTTTGCTACGTGCAATGCTTCAATTTGAATGTAAAGCGGATGTATTGCATATTACTTTGTATCCAATTTCCACACCCATTCGACCTTTTTTTCTTTTGTTTTCTTTTTTGTTGTATATGATTATGGCTATTGGGTTTACAAGCACAAGAATTAATATTTTTTTTGTTTATTTGACAAATATTTTATTGTGTTGTAAAACTTAAGAACAAAGAACAATATAAAGATAAAGACAAGAAGAATATAAGACAAGAGGAACAGTATAAGATAACTTTCTTTCTTTCGAGTGTTCAAGTGTTCACCAAATCTTCAAGTGAGTATA
This sequence comes from Solanum tuberosum, assembly GCF_000226075.1. Classification (NCBI taxonomy): domain Eukaryota; kingdom Viridiplantae; phylum Streptophyta; class Magnoliopsida; order Solanales; family Solanaceae; genus Solanum; species Solanum tuberosum. The sequence goes on along the minus strand of NW_006239136.1, from coordinate 817,642 downwards.
ATATGAACCTTTATGCCTCTATGTATGCCTCTATTTATAGTGTAACATATAGGCATACAAAAGGTTAGTCATAATCATGACACTAAACATTAATATAATGGAGGAGGTTATGGAGATGAAAATTTACAAGAATAATGATCATAAATGTGGAGGTTGTTTTCATAATGGAGAGAAGTAATGTAGTAATTTCTTGGTGTAGTGGACATCCACACTATATAATTTTATAACACTCCCCCTTGGATGTCCATATATAATATGCCTCGTTAAAACCTTATGTTAGTGTGGGGCATTTTAATATTATAAAACATTTTAATATTATAAAAAATGTTGCATATTGACATTGCCACATTGACCGTTGTCATTACTTCCTCTATTCATGGTTGCATTAGGACTTACGTTTGTTGACTTTCATTTGCAGAACGTGGGGAGTAATGGCTGTTGGTCGTTGGTGGCACTTAGTGCTGCTTTACTCCATTTGGAGTTACTGTTTGTTATGTTACAATTCCTATTCTTGAAGTAGCTCTTAGCCGTTGGTGGACTTTGCCATTACTTCTCCATTATTTTTCCTCCATTATACCTTTGTAACCTATGTAACTCCTAAGACCATTTATCTTCACTATTTACTAATCCATTATCTTCCTATTCATTGCTAGGAAGACTTCTTCTAGTATAAATAGTGGTGGTTTTCATTTGGTTTAGAGACACAAGAAAATATAGAGTGCATAAAGTTTGTCAAACAAAGAGTTCTTATTAGTTGAAGGGAGGGTTCTTTTTGTGGAGCTTTGGACTCAACTCTTGTCCAGAGTTGTTGAGGTATACTTTGTGTTAAGGTTGTTGTATCCTGGAGAGGACAAGTTAAGAAGGACTACTGTTGGACCGGTGAAAAACATTTGTTGTAGTGGGCTTGAATCTCCTTAAAGAGAGCGACATATTTGTGCCTCAGCCTGAAGAGATTTTATTTCTTCATTTTGATTTTCAATTGTAATCTTGTAATTATGTTATTTTGTAATTTTTCACTAACGATTTCAAGGAGATTCAATATGGCTACAGTTGAAAAAACCGCGGATGTCAAGATGGGAGACCTTAACAAGACATTTTGGTTCAATGGTAACCATTTCAAGAGATGGAAGGGTAAAGTACTTTGCTACTTAAGTCTTCTCAATGTTTCTTATGTTTTAATTGAGAAGAATCCTAATAAAGTTGATGACACCTTCATGGATGATGATGAGCTTATTTCTCATCATGAAAAAGTGGAAAAGTACAATGGTGATTCGTATTATGATAGAACTTACTCTAGTGCAAAGAAAATTTGGAAGGCATTGCAGAGTAAGTATGATACCGAAGAGGCGGGAGCGAAAAAATATGCGGCTAGTAGAATTTTTCGTTTCCAAAGTGGACAATAAATAAGTGGTAGACCAAACTCAAGAGTTTATAATGATTGTTGGAGAGCTTAGGTCTGAGGAGGTTAAAATTGGAGCTAACCTTATTATTTGTAGCATAGTAGATAAACTTCCACCTTCTTGGAAGGAATTTCAAAAACCTATGTGCCACAAACAAAAGGAAACTTCTCTTGAAACCTTGGTAATGAAAATCTAAATGGAAGAAGAGGCAAGGGCCAAGATGCACTTTTACAAACAGAAGGGAACAACATCACAACGAAGGTAAATTTAATTACTTCAAATAATGCTACTCCTGAAACTCACAAAAATACTTCTTTGAAGCCTATGAAGAAGACATTCAAGAAAAATAATGGTAGCCCACCCAAGAAAAATAAGGTTTAAAATAACCAAGCACAAAATCAACAAGTTCAAGATAAGGGACCGTGCTTTTGTTTGTAGCAAGAGTGGGCATATTGCTCGATTTTGCAGATTCCAAAAATGTGGTCCCAACCTTCAGACAAACGTTACCAAAGAACCTTTTGTGGGGGTGATTACCGACATAAACGCAAACCGTCATCTCTGTTATGACAAAGACTGGTTTAAAAAATATACTCATTTTGAGGAGCCCAAAACCATCATGCTTGGTGGTTCTCACACAACTCAAGTGCTTGGAAAGGGGGACGTCCAATTGTGTTTTACTTCTGGAAGGGTATTAACTTTGAAAGATATACTCTATACTCCTTCGATGAGAAAACAATTGATGTCTAGTTTTCTTCTTAATAAAGAAGGCTTTAAACAAATTATTGAAACTAGTCAATATGTAATTGTGAAGAAAGGTATTTTTTTGGGGAAGGGGTATGCTTGTGATGAGATGTTTAAATTGAATGTTGAAATGAATAATGCTTCTACTTATGTTTATATGCTTTCTTCTATCAATTTTTGGCATGCTCGTTTGTGTTATATTAATGATTGTTATGTTGGAATCATTAGTAATTTAGGATTAATCCCAATGGTTAAATTTTTTTAAAAAGTGTGAGGGTTGTAGTAAATCTAAAATCACTAAAAGACCTCATTTCCAAGTTGAACGAAAAAATGATTTGTTAGAATTAGTTCATAATGATATTTGTGAACTTGGTGGAATTTTAACTCGTGGAGGTAATAGGTGTATTATCACTATCATTGATGATTTTTCTAAGTTTACATATGTTTACTTGATGAAAAATAAAAGTGATGCTTTTGAAAATTTTAAAAGTTTTCTCCATGAAGTTGAAAATCAGTTTGGAAGAAAAATAAAAAGAACTAGTAGTGATAGAGGCCGTGAATATGAGTCAAATGAGTTTATTTCTTTTGTTATATCATTGAGAATAATTCATGAAACTACTCCTCCTTATTCTCCTTCATCTAATGGAGTAGCATAAAGGAAAAATAGAACTTTGGTTGAATAGACTATGCCATGCTAATAGAGTCACATCCACCTTTAAATTTATGGGGTGAAGCTATTTTGACTACTTGTTATGTGTTGAATCGTGTGCCTCATAAGAAGTCTAAAGTGAAACCTTTTGAATTGTGGAAAGGTTACAAGCCAATTTTGGGATACCTAAGAGTTTGAGGTTGTCTAGCCTTTGTGAGCCTAATGGATCCCAAGATTACAAAATTGGGTAAGAAAGTTACTACTTGTGCTTTTCTTGGTTATGCTTCAAATAGTACAACCTATAGATTTTTTAATCTTGAAGATAATATTGTGATAGAATCGGGTGACGCTATATTTCATGAAAATAAATTTCCTTTTGATTCTAAAAATAGTGGAGGTCAAAGGATTGAACAAAATATTTTGTCACTACCTAGTTCTTCTACTTCTACTTTGAAAAATAAAGAAGCTAATGATTTTGAGTTAAGAAGAACTAAAAGAGCTAGAGTAGAAAAAAGATTTTTGTCCTAATTTTTATGTGTCTAATGTTGGAGATGGCCCTCTCACTTTGAAAGAAGCATTATTTTCAAATGATTATATTTTTTGGAAATAGGCTGTAAATGATGAAATGGAATCTCTTATTTCTAATAAAACTTGGAAGTTAGTTGATTTACGACCGGGTTGTAAAACAATTGATTGCAAATGGGTCTTACGAATAAAGTTGAAACCGGATGGATCTATTGATAAATATAAGGTTAGACTAGTTGCAAAATATTTTAAACTACTAGAAGGCCTAGAATTTTTTTATACTTTTTCAACGGTAACAAGAATTACATCCATAAGACTTTTAATTGCTATGGCTGCAATTTTTGATTTGCAAATTCATCAAATGGATGTAAAAACTGCTTTTTTAAATGGAGACCTACATGAGGAAATTTATATGAAATAACCCGAGTCTTTTGTTGAAGCAAACCAAGAAAGGAAAGTGTAAACTTACTAAATTCCTATATGGCATGAAACAGGCACCAAAGCAATGGCATGAAAAGTTTGATTCTTGCATGATTGAAAATGGTTTTAAAATAAATGAGTGTGATAAGTCCATATATCATAAGTCTTGGAATAATTCACATGTGATTATTTGCCTATATGTTGATGATTTGTTGATCTTTAGCTCTAACATGAATGTTATTGATGAAGCTAAAAAATATTCTTAGAGTCATTTTGGTGAGGCAAATTTTATTCTTGGAATAAAAATAACAAGAACATATGATGAAATTTTCCTTGACCAGTCACATTATGTTGAGAAAATTTTGAAAAAATATAACTTTCATGATTGCAGGCATGTTGTAACACCTTTTGATTCAAGTGTTCACTTATTTCCTGTTGAAAGTGAAAATGATGTAATAATTCAAAAGGAATATGCTATCATAATTGGAAGTTTGAGATATGTGACTGATTGCACTAAGCCTGATATTGCATATGCAGTAGGAATATTTGGCACGTTTACAAGCAAGCCAAGTAATGAACATTTGCATGCTATAACCAGAGTTATGAGATATTTAATTGGAACAAAACAATGTGGTTTGTTCTATAAAAAATATCCTGCAGCACTTGAAGGCTTTTCTGATGCAGATTGGAACATTTTATCAGGTGATTCCTATTCTAACACTGGTTATGTCTTTACTTTAGCGGGTGGTGCTATTTGTTGGAGATCAAAAAAGAAAACTATAACTTCTAACTCTACCATGGAGGCTGAACTAATTGCTTTATCTTCAGCTAGTGAGGAAGCGAATTGGTTAAGAGATTTATTGTTTCAAATTTCTTATTTTGAAAAACCAATTCCCCCTATTTTAATTCATTGTGATAGCACTGCTGCAATTGGTAGAGTTCAAAACCGTTATTACAACGGTAAATCCAGACCTATAAGGAGGAAACACAGTAATGTAAGATCGTATTTGACAAATAGTACCATTAATGTTGATTATGTCAAATCTTGTGATAATCTTGCAGATCCTCTAACTAAGGCCTTAACGAGAAAAAAGGTTTGGAGAACATCAAGGGGCATTGGATTGAAGCCTATAAATTCTTGAGTCATATATGAGGAAACCCAACCTGGGGACTAGAGATCCTATAAACATGTTCAAAGGGAAAAACTAATCATATGATGACTTGTTGTGAAAAATGCACTATCTTTTTATTCCCTCCCTATGATGTCAGTGCATTGTTTCCTGTAGTGATATGTGAAGGTTGAGTTGACAAAAATCTTAATGAATATATGTAGCCCGAATGGGTGGAGTGTTAAACTTACAGGAACACTGTCACACCCCGAGCCTACACCCTGGGCGGGGCTGGTACTCGAGAACCATTGTTGGCCCCAAGCGAACCCCTGGCCTGGCTTAACTCTTAGCGGAAGACTTAACTTATCAAAGATAAGACATATAAAATTTAGAATGTAATAACGAAAACATTCAACCATCCAATAAGGCAAACTCAAGTCTCAACATAAGATAATGAAAGTAAAAAGACTAAAGAACTGACATCTGACTGTCTATGAAGCCTCTAAACAATTGAGATGGATGTTGGGACGAGACCCACGACATCCTAATGAACTAAAACTACTAAAAGCAATAAAAGGTGATCCCCGGAAGCAATAAGGCTCACCAACAAAACTCTGGATCTCAACTAGAATCAACGATACACTGGATGCTGATCATGGTTACCTGTATCTGCATCATTAATAGATGCAGGCCAAATGACATCAGTACATTGAATGTATGAGTATGCGAGGGGAATTCTAAAATAAGACATAACCTTAAATGGAACTGAAAAAATTTACCTGGTCCAAACTCAACTCAACTGACACTGAACTCATTTCAATATAAAGCAGTATAAACAAGTGCAATATAAATAAAAGCTTTTTAAAACATGAATGATAACTCTGTGTATTTAGAAATACCATACTAACTTTGTATTTATGCGAAGATACAATATGAACTCTGAAATGTATATAAAAATACAATTAAGAGTTATTGTGATGATACAACATTTTGCCTCACGCAGTCAGGATCGTTCTATACCTTGCCGAGGGTATACAACCTGACTACTAAGTGGATCTACTAGTCTATGCTAAAAATCCCTAAGGAATCATCTAAAAAGTATGACCCTTTTCTACCCATGGTGGCTACATGGTTTATGGGGGTTGTGAGTTGTCTAAATCTCCCCCATATCGGTGCTCAATACTACTCCCAAATATGATATTAGCTCTTATGTTTAAAAACATACTTCTTTCTGTGATTTGAGATAATTGCTCAAAAACTTAGCTCAAAGGCTATCTTGGAAATAAAAGTTTCCTCTCTTGCTTAATTGTGAAACCGTTTACTCTTTTATGAAAACTAGCTCAAAGGCTCTTTGGAAATCAAGATTTCCTTTTTCTTGTTTAACTGTGAAAACATTTTAAACTCTTTGGGAATACATAGTCCCCATATACTCTGAAGAAATGAACTTCAATCTTTACCTTTTACTCAACTTGAACTTTAAGTCTTAAAACAAAGTTAAAACATTTGGAAAAGACTTTTGGAAAACTCTAGGAACTGCTTTAGACATGTCTTTTAACATTTCTTGAATTTGAATTTATGGATTCAAGGTTATGATTAAAGTTTATGGATGATTTCAAGGTGTTTAGAAGTCATTTAGAGAAGTTAGAATCAATAGGAAGTGTTAGTACATTTTAAAAGGACTTAAATGGGCTAAACGATGAAAAATAGGTTGGGGCGGACGGCCATGGCGCACTACTGGCATGCCGCGCTAGTCCCCAAAGTTCAGAGACTCATTTTAAGTGCACTGCTAGCGCGCCTCCCTAGCCTCTCTGGCGCAGATGGGGCGCGCCGCGCCAGGCCCTCTCCAAGTGAATTTTTGATAATTTTTCTTCTCGTTTTCTAACCTTAGTTCGATTAAACTCGATTTCTTTTTCTCAATATCTTCTTAGATTCAGATACCCAAAACATGTACAGTAGAATCTAACTCGAAACAACTCTTAAGATCGATAAGACATCTCAAGAAAACTCATCAATCCCATATAAGTTCAAGAATGAAAGCAATTCAAGAACACAACTCAAGAACATCAAATCCTCAATCTTTTAGGAAAAAAATAAACAAAATTAAACATGTTTGGAGTGTGGGTGAGCGAACCCAACGCTATGTGTGTTAGGGTTTATTTGCCCTGAATTTCTTACCATAAATAGGTTTTCCTTTTAGGAAAAGGTTTTGGATTGACTAGTCCTTTTCTTGTAAGAAAGGCTTTTAGCACTATAAATATAGGCTTGTTCCTTCTAACTTAATCAGCATTCACAATGTAGTCTTAAGGGATTTGAGAGTGTTGGTTAGGGGGAGAATTTATGGGTCACAAGCTTGATACGTTATCACTTGTGTGAACCTCCCATGTATTCCGACTGAATTGGTTGAGGTTATTTCTCTCTATATTTTGTACTCTCATGTTTATATAGTGGATTGCTCATCTCCTTTGTGGACGTAGGTCGATTGACCGAACCACGTTAAGTCTTTGTGTGTTTGTATATTTCTCGTTTGTCTTCTTACTCATGGTCTTTCGAGGTTTGTTTCGCTAGCTTCCGCGTTACACCTTCTTATTTCGGTCCTAACAATGTGAACTAACATACCTTGTAGGATCAAATCCTCAACGAAATCTGCAATCAATTCCTCACGAAGACGACGAAATCTTGATTTCCTTCTTCTCTTTTCTCTTGAGTTCTTCTCTCTAAAACCCTAGGATATATTTCTAATTGTGCGAATTGAACCCAATCAGTTTTGACCCTAATTAATTCACTAAAAATGAATAAAATCAATTAGGTAAGGAAAAGACCAAAATACCCCTTTAAAATCCGGATTAGACTTTCCTTATCTAAACATCCCAACTTCAAATGGACATATCTTACTCATATGAAGTTAGAATTGAGTAAAATCGGCGGAGTTGGAAAGATAATCTAAAGATATTTCCTACGGTATGTTAGAGCACCTAACTCATCTTGAGCTAGGATTTATAGTCATTTGAAGTTGACCAAAAACTAATAGTTAACTTAAATTGGGTCAAATTTCCAGATTTTCATTCTTTCCAAAATGACTCTTTCTAATTCTAGCTCTTTGTAGTTACGGGGTGTTACAATATCTCCCCATTGGGAACATTCGTCCTCGAATGAGCTTACTCTTAGTAGGCTAAGGGTGTAACATCAAACATGCAGTTCAAACACCCAACAAGCACAATGCAATTAAAACATGCGAACTTATAAATAAAATACCAAGAAAAGGATTAGTATCTAAATTTGGAACTTCTCCCGATTCGAAGATGTTGGTGATTTTTTTAAACGTGGGGCAGCACAAACAAATTGAAAAATGTCTCTTAATGGATTGAAATGACTTTCAATAGCTTTCAATAATTTTATTAAGCATTGAGGGGCATTAAATAGCCAACATAAAACATATTCAAATTTAAACAACCTAAAATATCTCAACAACATAAACAAACTAACTAAAATTCAAAATTCAAATTTATTCAAACTAAATAACTTATTTTGCTAAAGGTTACTGCAGTAACTAAAAGCAAACTTCAACACTCCTCCTTTGCTTTAGTTTCTACAATTGAAAAAAATGCTCCTCCTCAAGTTTTGCTTTGGTAGTTGATGCTGGATTTTTTCATTGTTTTTGAACTTGCAAAATTTCTTCTTTTTTCTTTTTCTTCTTTTGATTTTGTTCTTCAAAAACAAATGCGATGACATTGTCTTGTGTAGAAGTTTTTTTGAAAGTTCTTTAATATGAACTTTTGTATGATTTGCAGAGAGAGGTTATAAGGGTTTTTCTTCCATCACAACCTCACATATCACATAGGTTTCAAAATATGATTTTATTCTCAAAGACCAAATTTGATAGTTTTCGTCTGTGAAAATTTGTGGGGCATTCAAAGAGAGACAGCTGCTTGCCATTATTTTGGTTAAAAAATGATTTAGAAAAGCCTGTGCGTTGAAAACAAGCACCGGTTAAAAGGCAGCCTTGATGGGTTAAAAAGGTAGCCCTTACGAGTTAAACATGTATGGTAGTTCTTTGGAAGATTTCACAGATCCCTTAAGATCAATGAAGCTCTTGATACCATTGTTGGTGTTTTTTAAAAATGGGGCAGCACAAAAAGATTAAAAATGTCTCTCAATGGATTGAAATGACTTTCAATAGCTTTCAATAATTTTATTAAGCATTGAGGGGCTTTAAATAGCAAACATAAAACATATAATCTGCATAATTTAAAATTTAAACAACCTAAAATATCTCAACAACATAAACAAACTAACTAAAATTCAAAATTCAAATTTATTCAAACTAAATAACTTATTTTGCTAAAAGTTACTGCAGTAACTAAAAGCAAACTTCAACAGAAGAGATGTCGATATCTCTTCATCATATCCTCCTCAGCTTCCCAAGTGACTTCCTCAACAAATCAATTCCTCCAAAGAAATTTGACTGATGCTACCTCTTTTGGTCTCAACTTGCGAACTTGGCGATCTAGAATCTGAACAGGAATTTGCTCATAAGACAAACTATCTTGATTCCAATATCTTCAGTTGGTATGATCAATGAAGGATCGCCCATGCACTTCTTCAACATGGAGATGTAAAATACCGGATGAACCGCTGCTAACTCTTGGGTAGCTCCAACTCAGAAGCTACATTGCCTTGGATATTCTGAAAGGACCAATATACCAGAGACTAAGCTTTCCCTTCTTACCATATCTCATACCACCCTTCATGGGTGAAACTTTCAAGTAGACCCAATCATCTACTTCAAACTCTGACCCCAAATTATATCAATAATTCAATTACGAATAACAACAATAATGCGGAAGCTCAAAACTTATTAAAGTAACCAATCAAATAAACATCTAAAGTCTATGACATATTATCCCAAAACATGATAGTCATCACATCAAGGACATCTATTCTCAAAATACCAAGTCTAAGAGTATTAAACACACCAAAATAAGTAAATAAGATAGTCTATGTCCGAAATTTAAGGACCTCATTCCATGACTGAGAGAATCCAACACGATCTAGAAGGAACAATTCACCCTAAAATCTGATGTGCTAGAGGCTGGCTAGAGCTGAGGGCGAGTCGAAGGCGATAGTACACTTACTGCGCTCCACAAAAGGAAACGAAGAAAAGACAAATAGGGGTCAGTACATCGAACATGTACTAATTAGGTATCATCGGCCAACACAAAATAAAAACTAATATGTAATGAATAATAGTATAAAATCAACTATGACACTTAGCAGGTGGCAAGCAACAAATAACATCAATGAGTGACAACAACACTAAAGTAAGTACGTAATTAATCAACATTATCAAGATCACACATGAGGACTCTTGCCTCCAAACCAAGCTATTTTGGGAATTGAGTTCTTTAAGATTGAGTACAATACGATATATATATATATATATAAGTTTTATTTTATGTTACAATGTCGGAACGTGGCACCCGATCCAATAATATCATGCCTGCCCGTGGCACCCGATCCAATAATATCATGCCGGCTCGTGACATCCGATTCAATAATATCATGTCGGCTCATGGCATCCGATCCAATAATATCATGCCGGCTCGTGGCATCCGATCCAATAATATCATGCCGGCTTGTGGCATCTGATCCAATATATCGTTAATTTATCATTTATTATCACCACTTTTCACTTCATTAGCAATATTTCATCAAGCCTTCTTTATTCAAGGCATCACTTCGATAGAGAGGGTTCAAGATTATAAATTTCACAGTCTCAGGATTTCAGACTGATCACAAACCACACAACCAAGCCACACAACCACACAATGAAGTACATAGATAACTTCAAAATATAACTCAATGCATATCAATCACTATTAAGAGTTTATCTATCAATAGAATAAACCATGGCCTACCTCCACCGAAGAGCCAAAGTCAAGCAAGCTACTTCTCTAATGTTTTTCCTTTCTCAATGCCTCTGAACCTTTCAAATCTATCAAGTATATATGCATAATTTGTAAGTTAACGAGTCCATCAACACTCATATTATTCTATGTCTAGCCTAGACCCAAAAGTTCATCCAATTCTATAATCAATTTTCCTAAAGTTCAAGCCTAAGGGTAAATCTCAATACCTCTAAGTATCATAACTTTAATGGTATTTAAATAACATACCCCTAATATTTAATTACCTATCTCAATATATCACAATCTAATTTTTACATGATAACTAAATAAACTAATTAAAATCCCGAAGTCACATGTTAAAAATTTATGTTACATTACTCCGTAAGAACAACAAGCTACAAACTTGACACAACCCTAACATGCAACGTACTTGATTCATTACTACCCAATTTTAGCCCTCAATTTATATTATTATTATTATTATTATTATTATTATTATTATTATTATTATTATCCTTACAATAATTATGTCAGACAATTACAACTAAACTTAACCTACCAAAATTCATGTGCCTATAATGCACATAAACCAAAATTTTCAGTTCCAACCTTTTTCAACTAAAAAATTTAATTTTATAATGTTTTTATCCACTAACTAGAAATAAATATGTGTAAATTGGATGAATATAGTAGAGGATTAATTACTCTACCTGAATCGTCCCTTTGCTGCTGATAAGTTTCTCTCGTTGTTCGTCCGCAGTTGAAATTTCTCGCCAACTTTTCTTTGTTCTTTCTTTCATAGATTATTTCTTTACCCTAATTGTTATATGTAACTAACTATAAAAGTGGACCACTACTAATTTTAATGTTATCTTCTTTAACCACCAACTAAATTAATTATTAAAACTACCCCACTAAATTTATAATTATAGTTACGAATAGTCCAAATTACCCATTTAAACTCTATCGGAAAGTATTTTATGAAATAAAAAGCTCTAATACTCAAAACGACCAAATGGGTCGTTACACACATATGGCGTCACAAAAGACAAAGTAGCACGGGGATAAAACAACGCATAAATATCTAGATGAAAGACTTTCAACATATCGATAACCACATCAGGAGAACCCTCTTATTCATGTCGAGTCTGAAGTGTATAAAATCAATTTTGCGTTGGAGCACTTAAACCCGAATCACTAGGCGGAGCTTTCCTACCCTATTTTCCCTTACCGGCAAGAGACAGAAAATCCCTTATCTTGTGACCAATGTTACCACAACAAAATAAACCATCCATACTAGCTAAGCATTTACCATCATGCTTCCTTCCACACCTAGTACAAGTAGACAAAAAAGATCCACCACCATTTCATCCTTGAGTCTCAGGATGAGACACCCTATCTTTTATCGGATTTCAGAGCATTAGAGAAACCTTGACTAGAAAAACTTTGTCAGAATTTAGAACAACCATGTCCATCGGACCTCGAAAGTGAAGAGTCACCATCACCGGTTTTTGCCCTCTTTGCCTCGCTAAATCTTTTCTTAACCTTCTCCTCTTCAATTTATTGAGCATGTGTCATTAGATGAGAAATATTTATTTCCTTAATTAGCATAGAAGTATGACATTTCTTAACCAACATTACGGACACACCCACAATAAACTTACTCATTCTTGCCCTAGAGTCGACAACCATAGTTTGAGCATACCCAGCCAATTGAGTTAACTTAAAAGTATACTCCTTCACACTTATATTTCCTTGATGAAGTTTGATGAATTCAAGTATTTTTGCACTCTTCATCTCATGGAAAAAGAACCTATCACGAAAATCAACCTTAAACTTCTCTCAATCAAGAGGACCTGCATCAACTTCCCTCTATTCCTTCCATTATTCAAGCCAAACTTGAGCAACACCCTTAAGTTGATAAGTGGCCAGGTCCGGTTGAATTCTCAACCGTAGTCACTCCCATAATTTCCACTATCTTGTAAACCTCATAAATGAACTCTTGGGTCAACCTTAGAATGATGAAATTATGGAGGATTCATCCTACTGAAGTCCCTTATCCTTGTCGTTGTTGTACCCACAATTGGATTCACAAAAACATTAGCCTCTCTATTGTCTTGACCCAACACTTGAAAAGTGGTTTGGAATTTGGTATGAGTCACTTCCTCGGTCAAAGGATCGGCCAGAACTAGAGGAGCTTCTTGTTCCACATTCTCACCCACATTCCTTCTAATGTATGATCTTAGAAGGACCATATCCTGAAAAACATTAGATAAGGATTATGAGAGAGACATATAGAGTTACACTCTATCACATGACTTTAGAATGATGAAAGAAGTGGAATTTCCTAAACATATTATAGCCTCTTATTAATAAATGTGGCGCATTTCACACTCATGAACAAGACTCTACTTGACGTGGCTTGTGAGACATCATAGGACCTTTCTAAATCTTGTGCTATCAATACCAAGTTTGTCACGATCCAAAGTATACCCTAGGTGTAACATGATGTATAGAACCCCGACAGGCCCTATACAAGCCACTTAGCATACATCATACAAGAAAATGGAAATAAGGATTTCAAAAGTCACAATCTTATATCATAAAAGAGTTTGAAAAAGTGGAAGTCTAACATAGTCTCATTTACAAGAATTGGATTTACAAGAAAATGAGGACAAGTCATATAGTTTTTATCCAAATTAATTTATATTTGCATTTTACCAATTTGACATTTAACATTATACTATAACTGATTTTTCTTTATTTTTTAATATCTTTCACCACTAATTATCTTCTTACATAACAAATTTATATACTTAAAAGTTTTGTCAAATTTAAAAATATATTTATGAATGTGAGGAACTTGATAAAGAATAAAATTGGAATATTTTGCTAATCAGTAAAATCAAACTTTTACTTATTTGTTTGTAACTTCAAAAAAAAATTTATTTTCTTTTGATATTATTCTTATTTAAATCTTTTTTTCATGATCCAAAAATAGTCATGATGAAATCCGTCTTGTCCCTCCTAGACAAGTTAGCCTAAAACTGAACAATTACAATAAAGTGCAGAAATAAACTTTAAATAAAAGTCTAATACTTATAATGCAGAAACTCATAATCCACTTAAATATACCCCCAAACTTTGGTTGTCACGTGTACTAGCCTGTAATGTGTATAACAAAATTGAAAGAAAATACAAGTCTTAAATGACATTGTTTCTAGAATAGAACAAAATTATAAATAAGGAGAAAGAAGGTCTGCTGAGATGACAAGAAGATACCTCACAAACCTCCACAAGAAGCCTCAGAAAAGAAGAGAAGAGAAAGAGTATCACAAAAATCCGGGCTAGTAACCTATAATAATGTAGAAATAAGGGGTGAGTACCAAACAACATGGTAATCAACAAGTAAACTTCTGAACACAAGCTAAGAGAATAGAATAGGGGTACTCCTTACACCCCAACTGAACCTTTACAATTACAACCTGCATAAAAACTAGTCCAACCTAATAGTTCACAATTTACATAGCACACAGATCAACAACAACACTCTTAACAATTACATATACTCAACAACAAACTTAATATTCATCAATTACAAGTTCCATAGAAAGGCACTCACAAGGTCAGTAGTACACAAGATCAAGTTCACCAATGATAAATATATGCAATGCAATGAAATGCAATGTCAAGTATAGTGATGCATGTCTGACCTAATGATATGCACCCGCTACTCTGATAGTCCATCTACGCCTGCCCATCGATGGTCCGTTAAAGGACCTACGGTCTGTGGATCACTCCGTGGGTGGCTCCTTCTGCACTTTTCAGCTCCAAATCTTCATCAACCGCGTCCAAGTTTATTTCCTGCAAACATAACACATAAAATATTATTTCTAATACAATATAGCCATAGAAAAACACAAATTCTAAGTGAAATGTATCAAAAATATCGTGAACTCACGGTATATCAAGTATATCGTTCGTTGGGTGGTTACTTGATAATTTTCTTTTTTGGGTTAGATATGTTTGATCCTACCTTGATGAGTACCTGATGTATAAAAATTACATTTTTATAACTTAATCTCATGGAAAGATTATGTTATGAGAAGGGAATCTTGACAAGATCTATTATGGTTTGTGCATTTTGAGTGTGTGGTGGTTGGTTCAGGTTCACTTCTGGTTGTAGTCAATATCGTTCACAATTTTATTGTGGTTATGAGAGAAAATATTCTTCATATTGGTTATATTATGGTCTAGAGGGTTTCGATTTAGATTAGGTTTATGTAACACCCCGGAAACTAGTAGGCTAAACTAGAGCTTGACATGAGCGCTAGGGTCGTAAATAACTCCCGGCACTCAATATATATGATTTTGGGTTAGAACGTCAAGGTATGACTCCCCAAGGACCAACCATGGGTCCTTGAGGAGGACCCAAAAATTTTGCCCAAAATAGTCCACCACGAGAGGGGACCCACGGCTAGTAGGTTGACCCACGACCCATGGATGAGGGATCGTGGGTCAGGGCCCCAGAAAATGAGTCGTAGGACCCAACCCAAGGATCACATGCATGCCACGTGGGTCCATATGGACTGTGACAGTGGGGTCGTGGGTGGTCACCTTAAACTACCTTTTAGCACCTAAGTGTAGGGGAGTTTTGGGGTTTTCCAGTTTTAATTAATATTAAGTGACGTTGTTTTATACTAAATAAGAACACCTATATAAGGATTTTAAGTCACCAAATTAAGTCATCTTCCTCATAATTTCAAAAATCCCAAAAGAAAGACCCAAACCCTTTTTAAAAATTATCTCTAGAACTCCAAGGAAGAAGAAGAAGGAAGGTGAAGCTATGGTTGAAGGAGTAAGATTTTATACTCAATTTCATTGGAATTCATAGCGAAGGTATGGTAGTTCTTCATCTATGGAACCCCTTCAAAACCCCAATTTCTAAGCTAGAAATCCCAAAAGTTAGGGTTTGACTTCAATCTTATGATTCATTTTAAATTCGTTTTTAATGATTGAATTATATTTTATTATGGATATATTGATGATTTTATTTGGTTTTATGTTGAATTCTCAAGAATCCATGCATTCCCATATTTTTCAAATTTCGATCTCAAAGCGTGGGTATTGATTGATGCAAGTGGAGTATGGTGCGATTATGCTTGTAGTAATTGATATATTGGAACTATGTTATCACCATGTCTAATGTAGTATTTCTAGATGTGTTGATGGAATATGATCTATGATCCTTGAGGGGGAAAATATGAGAATTATGCGTGATTATGAGATTTATGTACATGCTTATGAACACTGATTATGATTATGATCTTGTGTGTGTTGTTGAAAGGCTATTTTCATCTACATGCCTATCTATGAATATGATATGATGTGAAAGGTTTTCTCACAATATGATGATTCTAAGGTTGAAAGGCTATTCTCACCTATTGAATCTAGGAGCTATCTTATGAATTATGTTGGATTGAGTGTCAAGATATTCTTCCATGAGTACGAAGTTAAGTCAAGACTTAATATGAACTCCGTGGGAATTAATGCTTAGCACCGAGTGGATATTGATATGAGATTGAAGCCTTCACGATAGTAAAGGTCGTGTTTCAAGGAACAATCTCTTGGGATTGGAAGCACTCACGATAGTAGAGGACGGGTTTGTAGTAGCAATCCCCTTGTCCCATAAACTATGTGCCCTCATAGGTCTTTAGCTAGTGGATCCACCTAAGCTAAGAGTACGGTTCTACCTTAGGCAAGTAGGACAACCCCTTTTCGGTGTGGGATAGACACCAGATTTCATGTTAAGCTCACATGGTCTATGTCGGTTAAGGCTTATCCCCACTAAGATAGTATGAACAAGAACATGAATTATGAACTATGACTACTCAAAAAGCTTTACTTAGTATAGGTAGGATTATGGGATCTTACTCATGCATTGCACAAGTAGACTTTGAGGGTACTTATGGTACATCTCTCCAAGGGTATGATGATCTATGTAATGAACATGTTTATGAATTATGTTTTTTCCATTATCTTCAAAATGATGCTTTAACTTAGTAAATTGCATGCATTCAACAAAAATGTCCTTTTTAACATGTTTTCATGATTTTATGCATGGCTATCATACTTAGTGCATTTTGGTACTAACCCATATTTTACTACATTTTCCCAAAGTGTAGGGTCCAGTTCTTAAGGTGATCTCCATTTTGTTCAAGCTTGGATTCAACTATTCTCCTTGCTTGTTGGTGAGTCCCCATGGTTCGAGGATGCATGATATCTTTGTTGTTCTTTTCTTGTATTTTCTTTCGAATTATGTTGTAAGGGTTGTGACCCTATTTGATTTTGATAGTGTAATAGATGGCTATATTGAGACAAGTCTAGATTTCCACTTTCCTTTATAAAAATTTTGGACTTGAAATGTGTTTTTACTCTTTATTGTTCTATGCTTATGTTATGATATGCTAAGCGGCTTACATGGTTCGTTTAGTTGTTCTATGTGCCTTGTTACATCTAGGAGGTACCCTTGGGTCGTGACAAATTTGGTAATCAGAGCACTAGGTTTAGAATGATTCTAGGATGATGTCTCATAAGCAACGTCTAGTAGAGTCTTGTTCATAAGTGTGAAGCGCGCCACATTTATGAATGAGAGGCTATAAAATGTTTAGGAAATTTCACTTCATTCATTACTCTTAAGTCGTGACTTAGAGTTTAACTCTATAAATTCCCTCTCCTAATCCTTCTCTTGTGTCTTCAGGAAATGAATACACGAAGGGCTAGCGCTAGAAGGATGGAAGAAGAGAATGTGGATCAAGGAGCTCCTCCTCAAGTTAATCAAGCTCTGGTTGATCCCGTGGTTGAAAATGTTACTCATGTAGAGTTTAGGTCTATTATCCAAATGTTGGCTCAAGTCGTGACGGATCAAACCAATAAATAAGTTATAGCTCTGCTGAATCCTAATATGAATTCGACTGCTTCAAGGGTTAGGGATTTTTCTAAAATGAACCCTCCCAAGTTTCATGGCTCCAAATTGGAAGAGAACCCTCAAGAACTTGTGGATGAGGTTTACAAAATACTTGATATTATGAGGTGACTTTGGAAGAGAAATCGGAGTGAGCCACTTACCAATTGAAAAGTGTTGCTCATGTTTGGTATGATCAGAGGAAGGGTGAGAGACTCGTTGAAGCGGGCCCGGTAGAATGCGAATCATTTAAATTGACATTTCTTGATATATTCTTTCCCCTAGATTTGAGGGAATGAAAGATGCAAGAGTTTATTAAACTTCGTCAAGGGGGTATGAGTGTGAAGGAGTAGGCTCTTAAGTTCACCCAACTATCCAAGTATGCTCCAACTATAGTGGCGGACTCAAGGGCTAAGATGAATAAGTTTGTGATGGGAGTGTCCGACTTGGTAAAGGAAGAATGTCGTACGGCAATACTCATTGGTGATATGAATATCTCACATTTTATGGTACATGCCCAACAAATTGAGGAGTCAAAGCTCAAGAAGAAGAATAGGGAGGTGAAAAGAGCAAGAACCCATGATGGGAACTTCTCCAATGCTAAGTCAGAGGGACAAGGTAGACCAAGGTTTAAACAAAGGTTCTCCAACCAAGGCTCCTCTAGTGCTCCAAGGGTCAACAAAGATAGGGTTTCCAACTCTAAACGTCAAGGAGGTAATAGTGGTGGTTCTTATGTTGCTAGGCCAAATTGTGCAAAATGTGGTAGAAAGCATTATGGTAAGTGTCTAGTTGGCACCGATGGGTGTTTTAGTTGTGGGAAGATTTGCCACAAGATGAGAGATTGTCCGATACTCAAGGTTAAGGGAAAGGAAGATAAACCAGCTCTTCCAAGCAGTTCAAACTCCAATGCACAAAAGCAAAACTGATTTTTTGCTCTTTAATCCCGAGGTGACCAAGAGATATCCCCGGATGTGGTGAACGGTATGTTAAAAGTCTTTTTTTATTGATGTATATGCCTTGTTAGATCCTGGTGCTACTTTGTGTTTTGTGACACCTTATGTGGCCATGAAGTTTGATATACTCCCCGAAGAGTTATTAGAGCCTTTTTTGGGCTCTACCCCTGTTGGTGACTCGGTGGTAGCTAACAGAGCTTATAGAAGGTGTTCTATTTCCTTGTCCCATTGATTCTTGGATTGGATTGGTTATATGCATGTTATGCCTCTATCGATTGTCGAACTCGAGTGGTTAAATTCCAATTTCTGAATGAGCCTATTTTAGAGTGGAATGGAGGAAATTCTATGCCTAGAGGTCAATTTATCTCTTGTCTTAAAGCTAGGAAGATGATCTCCAAAGGGTGTATTCACCATCTTGTTAGGGTGAAGAATATTGAATCTGAAACCCTTTCTCTAGAGTCGGTTCCAGTAGTTAATGAGTTTCCGGAAGTTTTTCCCAATGATTTACTCGGTATTCCTCACAAGTGGGAAATAGATTTTGGTATTGACCTTCTTTCGGATACGCAACCTATCTCCATTCCTCCTTATAGAATGGCTCTAGCCGAGTTAAAGGAGTTGAAAGAACAGTTGAAGGATCTATTAAATGAGGGTTTTATTTAACCAAATATCTCTCCATGGGGTGCTCTGGTATTGTCTGTTAGAAAGAAGGATGGGTCTCTTAGAATGTGCATTGACTATCGCCAATTGAATAATGTGACCATTAAGAACACGCATCCCCTTCCAAGGATTGATGACTTGTTTGACCAACATCAGGGGGCAAGTTATTTCTCTAAAATTGATCTCTGTTCGGGTTATCACCAATTGAGGGTGAGAGGGGTTGATATTCCAAAGAAGGCTTTTCGAACAAGATATGGTCACTATGAGTTCTTAGTAATGTCTTTTGGTATGACTAATGCTCCAGCGGCATTCATGGACTTAATGAATAGAATGTTCCCACACTATCTTGGCATATTTGTGATCATGTTTATCGATGATATTTTAATCTATTCAAGGAGTGAGAATGAGCATGTTGACAATTTGACAGTGGTATTTCAAGTTCCTAAGGACTATCACAAGTTGTTGACCTTACCGGAGGGTACGGACTGTTTTGTTGTATATTGTGATGCCTCTAGAGTTGGGTTGGGATGTGTGCTTATACAAAATAGTAAAGTGATTGCCAATGCTTCAAGGCAACTTAAAGTCCATGAGAATAATTTCCCGACCCATGACCTTGAGTTAGCGGCGGTTATTTTTGCGTTAAAGATATGGAGGCATTATCTATATGGGGTTCATGTTGATGTGGTTACCAATCACAAGAGCTTACAATATATGTTTAGTCAAAAGTGCTTGAATCTTCGGCAAAGAAGGTGGTTAGAATTGTTGAAGGATTATGACATGAGTGTCCTTTATCACCTCGGCAAGGCCAATGTAGTAGCGGATGCTCTTAGTCGGTTGTCTATGGGAAGTGTGGCTCATGTTGATGATGAAAAGAAAGAATTTGTTCATGATGTGCATAGGTTGGCTCGGTTAGGTGTTCAACTAGTGGATTCCACCAAGGGTGGTGTCATGGTCCAGAATGGTTCTGAATCTTCCTTTGTGATGGATGTAAAGTCTACACATGGTCTGGATCGAATATTAGTTGAGTTGAAAGAGTTGGTACTCAAGAAGTCAATTGAGGCTTTCTCCCAAGGGGGAGATGGGGTGCTAAGGTACCAAGGTTAGTTATGTGTTCCGAATGTTGACGATTTGAGGTAAAAAAAATTAGAGAAAGCTCATAGTTCTCGGTATTCTATACATCTGGGAGCCACCAAGATGTACCATGATCTACGGTAAGTCTATTGGTGCAATGGAATGAAGAAGGATATTGTGGGATTTGTGGCCAAATGTCCAAATTGTCAACAAGTTAAGATGGAGCATCAAAGGGTGGGAGGCTTATCCCAAAATATACCAATTCCCACTTAGAAGTGGGAAGAGGTGAATATGGATTTTACTGTAGGTTTACCTCGCACCCGAAGGCAACATGATTCTATTTGGGTCATTATAGATCGGATGACAAAATCAACCCACTTTATCCCCATCAAGGTTTCTTTTTTGGTGGAAGGCAATGCCAAGTTGTATATAAGAGAGATAGTGAAGTTGCATGAGATTCCTTTGTCTATTATTTCGGATCGTGGTACTGTCACGACCCAAGCCTAGGGCCTAGACGTGACATGGCGAATGAGGAACCCGAAGGAACCCCAAACAAGCCTCTTAAACTTGTCATCACACTTCATTGGTCGCGGAAGTACATTCAACATTAATTAACGGGAAATAGGGACTAAGGGCAAACCATTTCGAAACGACATCATAGAACAAGAGTCAAGCTCATTTACAAAATACTTGTCCAACGCACACCTCTACATACATAGATAGGACGGGGCCATGACATTCTACCGGCTCCCCTCATAGTCAAAATACAATTACAAGCTAAAGTCTCAAAACATAGGAGTAGGAAACATAACATAGCCCTCGAATCATTGAGGACTCACCAACAACTCGGATAAGCACCGTACTAGCCACGTGAACGAAAAGAAGGATCAAGAGTAGCTCCGGTCCCTACATGGTGACATCATGTAGGCAAAATATGCGTTAGTACTTGGAATGTACTAAGTAAGGAAGCATGCA
>NW_006239136.1:774256-795098 GCF_000226075.1 Solanum tuberosum | reverse complement strand
TTTCCATGGATATGTTATTGGCCACCCAATAATTTGTGTGCTAGGAGATATGACCCTCCAAAGTAGACCCTCGAAAAAGGCTTCACTTGGAAATTTCGGATTTTGATACGGTTGCTCTAAAATTTGGGTTAGACCCATTTCCCACTCAATTTGACCCCCTAAACAAGAATATGAAATCGGATTTTCGAAAAATGAAACGGATTTTTTTATATATAGCTAAACAAGTTTCCGGTAACTTCCGAAGCACATTTTTAAGAACTTTTTGGGTCATTTCAGGTACTCAATTTACTTCTCACTTTTGGAAATCATTCCAAAAAGGGCTTGGTACTAAGGTTAGGCTTAACACAACTTTCATCTTCAAACTGATGGGCAAGTGGAGCGTACCATTCAAACATTAGAAGATATGCTAAGGGCATGTGTTATAGACTTCAAGGGTAATTGGGATGACCACTTGCCATTAATAGAGTTTGCCTACAATAATAGTTATCACTAAAGTATCGCTATGGCTCCTTATGAAGCCTTGTATGGTAGGAGATGTAGGTCTCCGATTGATTGGTTTGAGGTGGGTGAAACTTCTTTGATAGGTCCCGAGCTAGTTTATGATACCATTGAGAAAGTTCGACTCATTTGAGAGGGTTTGAGGATGGCCCAAAGTCGGAAAAAGTCTTATGCTGATGTTAGAAGAAGGGATACAGAATTTGAAGTTAATGAGTGGTTCTATTTGCAAATCTCACCTATGAAACGTGTGATGAGGTTTGGAAAGAAGGGAAAACATAGGTTCGGTATGTGGGCCCATACCATATTTTGAAACGTGTTGGAAAAGTTGCCTATGAGTTAGATTTGCCAAATGAGTTGGCTTCGGTTCATTCGGTATTTCATGTTTCTATGCTTAAGAAGTGTATTGGTGATCCGGTTTCCATTATTCCCTTAGAAGGTTTGGGAGTTGACGAAAGTCTTTCATATGAAGAGATTCCGGTAGAAATCCTAGACTGACAAGTTAAGAGGTTGAGAAACAATGAAATAGCTTCCGTGAAGGTCCTATGGAGAAATCACTTAGTTGAGGGTACTACTTGGGAGGCCGAGGATGATATGAAGTCCTCATATCTGCATATTTTCCCTTCTACTCCTAATCAAGCTTGACGTAAGTAGTTCTTCTTGAGTTTTAGTGATTTGGGAGTCATGTATGCTATATGAAGTTTTCAATGATTTCCTTATGTTATGCATCTTCTTAATGAAATTTATGTTTAGTAAGAAATGAGTTTTCATGATTTATGTGTTCCTCATGTTGTTGTGCATTTAGTATGAGTTGCATTTTTGACTTCATGAGATGAGCTGATGAACATGCTTTATTAAGCTTTTAAGAGTAATTACATATGGGCTCCATGATATTGTGTTGAGCATGATTTTAGTTAGAGAAGGTAGTTCCTCCTATGATTATGTGAAATGTTGAGTTTCATGCATAATGGGTTGTTAGATGTAGTGCATACTCCCTTGTGATGCAATGAATTATGTTTGAGAAGGAGTCGATGTATCCCCCTTTGAATTGTGCATTATTTTGATGTTTCATGCATGATGGACTGCTAGTCTTGAGTCTTTAATTCAGTAAGGTGTCTAGATCATCATTCGAGGACGAATGTTCCTAAGGGGGAGATAATGTAACACCCCGAAAACTAGTAGGATAAACTAGAGGTTGACGTGAGGATTAGAGTTGTCAATAACTCCCTGTACTCAATATATATGTTTTTTGGGTTAGAAAGTCAAGGTACGACTTCCCAAAGACCAACAATAGGATCTTAAGGAGGACCCAAAAATTTGGCCCAAAACAGTCCACCCACGAAAGGGTACCCACGGCCAATAGGTGGACCTAATCCCCGTGGGTGAGGGGACATGGTTCAGGGCCCAAAAAATTAGTTTCAGGACCTAACCCATGGACCACCAACAGGCCACGTGGGTCCATCCATGGACCGTGGCTGTGGGGTCATGGGTGGTCACCTGAAACTGCCTTTTAGCAATTAAGTGTAGGGGAGTTTTGGGGTTTTCCAATTTTAATTAATATTAAGTGACGTCATTTTATATTAAATTAGAACACCTATATAAGGATTTTAAGTCACCAAATTAAGTCACTTCCTCATAATTTCCAAATCCCAAAAGAAAGACCCAAATGCTATCCAAAAATTCTCTCTCTAGAACTCCAAAGAAGAAGAAGAAGGAAAGTGAAGCTAGGGTTTAAGGATCACGGTTTTCTACTCAATTTCGTAGGAATTCATAGCTAAGGTATGGTAGCTCTTCATCCATGGGTAGAATTCATCCATGGATCCCCTTCAAATCCCCAATTTCAAAGCTAGAAATTCCAAAAGTTAGGGTTTGACTTCAATCTCATGGATTCCTTCCAAATTCATTTTTAATGATTGAATTATGTTTTATTATGGATATATTTATGATTTTATATTTTTTTATGTTGAATTCCTTAAGAATCAATGAATTCCCCTTCTTTCCCAATTTGGATCTCAAAGTGTGGGTATTGATTGATGCAAGAAGAATATGATGAGATTATGCTTTAAATAATTGATCTATTTGAGCTATGTTATCACTCATGTCTAATGTATCAATTCTAGATGTGTTGATGGAATATGATATGTGATCCTTTAAGGGCAAAATATGAGAATTATGCATGATTATGAGATTTATGTACAAACTTGATGAACACTTTGAGAGTAAAGTGATTATTATTTTTTGTATGTGTGTTGTTGAAAGTCTATTCTCATCTACACACCTATGTATGAAGATGATATGAGTGAAAGGTTTTCTCACAGTATGATGATTCTAAGGTTGAAAGGTTAGTCTCACCTATTGAATCTAGGAGCTATCTTATAGATTATGTTGGAATGAGTGTCAAGACATTCTTTCATGAGTACGAAGTTAAGTCAAGACTTAATATGAACTCCATGGGAATTAATTCTTAGCACCGAGTCGATATTGATATGAGATTGAAGCCTTCACGATAGTAAAGGCCGTGTTTCAAGGAACAATCTCTTGGGATGGAAGCACTCACGATAGTAGAGGATGGGTTTCTAGTAGCAATCCCCTTGTCCCATAAACTATGTGACCTCATAGGTCTTTAGCTAATGGATCCACCTAAGCTAACAGTACGGTTCTACCTTAGGCAAGTAGGACAACCCCTTTTCGGTGTGGGATAGACACCAGATTCCATGTTAAGCTCACATGGTCTATGTCGGTTAAGGCTTATCCCCACTATGATAGTATGAACAAGAACATGAATTATGGACTATGACTACTCAAAAAGCTTTACTTAGTATGGGTAGTATTATGGGATCTTACTCATGCATTGCACAAGTAGACTTTGAGGGTACTTATGGTATGTCTCTCCAAGGGTATGATGATCTATGTAATGAACATGTTTATTGCTTATGCTTTTTCCATCATCTTCAAAATGATGCTTTAACTTAGTAAATTGCATTCATTTAACTAAAATGTTCTTTGTAGCTTGTTTTTATGATTTTATGCATGTCTATCATACTTAGTGCATTTTTGTACTAACCCATATTTTTCTACATTTTTCCAAAGTGTAGGGTTCGGTTCCTAAGGTGATCTCCATTTGGTTCAAGGTTGGATTCGACTATTCTCCTTTCTTGTTGGTGAGTCCTCATGGTTCGAGGACGGATGATATCTTTGTAGTTCTTTTCTTGTATTTTATTTCGGATTATGTTGTAAGGGTTGTGACTCTATTTGATTCCAATATTGTTATAGATGGTTGTATTGAGACAAGTCTAGATTTCCACTTTCCTTTATGAAAATTTTGGAAATGAAATGCATTTTTACTCTATTGTTTTATGCTTATGTTATGATATGCTAAGGGGCTTACATGGTTCCTTTAGGGGTTTTATGTGCCTTGTTACATCTAGGGGGTACCTCTGGGTCGTGACAGTTTATGTGTTAGTCTATGACTTAGTAATCACTCTAGATTTGTAGATCAGCCAAATTTTGATTCGAAAGGTTTAGTTCTTAGTAGGTGATCGTGATGGACTGGTCTTAAAGAGGTGCTCACTTAGAGAGATGAATACTAACTCTGACAAATCATACCTCTGGTTTTTGGTAATGTCAGCTATTCTTCTTTCTCCTTCTTTATGTTTGAGGACGAAGATGGTTTTTAGTGGTGGATAATGTAATTACCCGTTAGGTCATTTTGAAAATTACTCCCCACTCTTTCATTAATGACCCTTTCCGTAAATTTAAATTTGAATTTTGAATAACTTATTTAACCACGGTTATTTAATTAGCGGGTAAGTTTTAAATAGGTAATTTTAGTAAATGGTTAATGGGTTAAGTCCATAGTTTATTCAATACCTTAAACCACTTGGCCATGTACAAAAATAAATTAATGATAAATGAGAGTTACTATATGTGATTCATAAATTCAAAACAATTTCTAAGGGTGCACAAAAGCTGTAATATTATTTTCACAAGCATGTCGCGACTTCGAAACAAATTCTTATTGATTCAGCTTAGCCACTTTGAACGTGTATATTTTCAATGTCATAATTGTTCTATTAGAATGATGGTGAATTGAAGTTAGGGAATTATAGTTTATTACAGGTAAATTTGATTATTTTTGTCCTATTTAGTATGAATTGACATCATGGAATCTATATTAAAATAATCATGACATTCACTCTTTGGGTAATAGTGATGGTATAGTGATAATGTTAATAACTTCGGTTACTGAATTGTTTGACAACCTTCACTTCCCGCACAGAATTATCACAATAATTTGATAAATTAGGGTTTTAGGTCTAGGGTTCCTAAAATAAAATTATGTTATTTAGAGGAATTAAGACTTAACCTTAGGCTTGAGATTTGGAAAATATGAAGATAACATGTTAATTGGCACCAATCTTAGGAACTTGATTATAGATGTGGATGAGTTTTTGGGTCTAGGCTAGACATACAGTAATATGAGTGTTGTTAACTTCAAGATCTTATTGTAATTATTTATGTGAATAGATTGAATTGATTTTGAAGCCCAACGAAAAGAGAAGGCTCAAGTCCCGGAGGACAGTTAACTTATTTGAGGCCGGTGAATTTCTCAACCCTTGTTAAATGTATAGAATCATGTATTTTCTTGTGGTATGTGTTGGGGATTAATGGGACCTTATGATGGATTGACTTGTCCATATTGAATAATTCTAATGATGAAAAGGGGGTAATAGAAGGCAATGTCATTAATTATTGGTCTGTTATATGTTGAGAATGGTTTGAAAGACTTATTAATTCATTTTTGATGTTGTATCATGATTGTATTGTTGTGAATTGTGCATGGTTATGAAAATGGTCATCTCCTCGTTATTTGTGTGAACATGTCATTTGTAGTGGTTCTGATAGATGGTTGTGACAATTGTTATGTGAATTGAGAAAAAATAAGAAACTAAAGAGGATGTAACATTTCGAGGGACGTGTCGCGCACTGCGACAAATATTTTGATTCGAGGGAAGTGTCGCACGCCATGACAGATTCTATTATTGAGAGACATGTCACACGCCGTGACGAATTTTATTTTCGAGGGCCGTGTCGCACGCCGCAATGGATGCATGAACAGATATGTCCCACATGGGTCCCGGGTTGAGAGCTCTTTATCGATTGTAGGACTCGGATGGTTAGGTTCCAATTTCCAAATGAGCCTATTTTAGAGTGGAAGTGGGGAAATTCTATGGCTAGAGGTCAATTTGTTTCTTACCTTAAATCTAGAAAGATGATCTCCAAAGGGTTTATTTACCAAGTAGTTAGGGTGAAGGATGTTGAATCTGAAACCCCTTTTCTAGAGTTGATTCTGGTAGTTAATGAGTTTCTGGAAGTTTTTCCCGATGATTTTCCCTATATTCCTCCTGAGCGGGAAATAGATTTTGGTATTGACCTTCTTCCGGATACGCAACCTATCTCCATTCCTCCTTATAGAATGGCTCCAACCAAATAAAAAGAGTTGAAAGAACAGTTGAAGGATCTATTAGATAAGGGTTTTATCCAATCGAGTATCTCTCTATGGGGTGCTCCGGTGTTGTTTATTAGAAAGAAGGATGGATCTTTTAGAATGTACAATAATTATCGCCAATTGAACAAGGTGACCATCAAGAGCAAGTATTCCCTTCCGAGAATTGATGACTTATTTGACCAACTTCAAGGGGCTAGTTATTTCTCTAAGATTGATCTTCATTCGGGTTATCACCAATTGAGGGTGAGAGGGGTTGATATTCCAACGACAGCTTTCCGAACAAGATATGGTCACTATGAGTTTCTAATAATGTCCTTTGGTTTGACTAATGCTCCGGCGATGTTCATGGACTTAATCAATAGAGTATTTCGCCAATATCTTGACATGCTTGTGATTGTGTTTATCAATGATATTTTGATCTATTCAAGGAGTGAGAATGAGCATGTGGACCATTTGAGAATTGTATTGCATGTCCTTAAGGACCATCAACCTTTTGCAAAGTTTAGTAAGTTTGAATTTTGGTTAAGAATAGTAGAATTCCTTGGTCATATTGTGTCAAGTAAGGGTATTGAGGTAGATCCTAAGAATACGGATGCGGTGAAAAGTCTGCCTAGACCTCTATCACCGAAAGATATTAGAAGCTTCTTCGGTTTGGCCTATTACTATAGAAGGTTTGTTGACGGATTTTCCTCCATTTCTTCCCCTTTGACGGCTTTGACTCAAAAGAAAGATAAGTTTGTGTGGTCGGAAGCTTATGAGAAGAGTTTCCAAAAGTTGAAATATAGACTTACTACCACTCCAATGTTGACCTTACCGGAAGGTACGGATGGTTTTGTGGTGTATTATGATGCCTCTAGAGTTTGTTGGGATGTGTGCTTATGCAAAATAGTAAGGTGATTGCCTATGCTTCAAAGCAACTTAAAGTCCATGAGAAGAATTATCCTACCCATGACCTCGAGTCAGCGGCGGTTGTTTTTGCCTTAAAAATATGGAGGCATTATCTATATGGGGTTCATGTTGATGTGTTTACCGATCACAAAAGCTTACAATACGTGTTTAGCCAAAAGGACTTGAATCTTCGACAAAGAAGGTGGTTAGAATTGTTGAAGGATTATGACATGAGAGTTCTTTATCATCCCCGGCAAGGCCAATGTGGTAGCCAATGCCCTTAGTCGGTTGTCTATGAGTAGTGTGGTACATGTTGAGGATAGTAAGAAAGAATTGGTTCATGATTTTCATAGGTTGGCCCGGTTGGATGTTCAACTAGTGGATTCCACAAAAGATGGTGTCATGATCCATAATGGTTCCGAATTGTTCTTTGTGATGGATGTGAAGTCTAAGCAAAATCTTGATACTATTTTGGTAGAAATGAAAAGGTCGGTACTCAAGAAGTCCGTTGAGGCTTTCTCCCAAAGGGGAGATGGTGTTCTTCGGTACCAAGGTCGTTTATGTGTTTTGGATATAGATGATTTAAAGGATCAAATTTTAGAGGAAACTAACAGTTCTCGATATTCTATTAATCTGGGAGCCACCAAGATGTACTGTGATCTACGAGAAGTCTATTGGTGGAACGGAATGAAGAAAGATATTGCGTGATTTGTGGCCAAATGTCTGAATTGTCAACAAGTTAAGGTTGAGCATCAGAGGCCGGAAAACTAATCCCAAGATATACAAATTCCCACTTGGAAGTGGCAAGAGGTGAATGTGGATTTTATTGTGGGTTTGCCTCGCACCCGAAGGCAACATCATTCTATTTGGGTCATTATTGATCGGATGACAAAATCAGCCCACTTTATTCCCAACAAGGTTTCTTTTTCGGCGGAAGAATATGCCAAGTTGTATATAAGAGATATAGTGTATTTGCATGCGGTTCCCTTATCTATTATTTCAGATCGGGGTCCTCAATTTACCTCTTACTTTTGGAAGTCATTTCAAAAAGGGCTTGGTACTAAGGTTAAGCTTAGCACGACCTTTCATCTCGATATCGATAGGAAAGCGGAGCATACCATCCAAACATTAGAAGATATGTTAAGGGCATGTGTTATAGACTTCAAGGGTAATTGAGATGACCACTTGCCATTAATAGAGTTTGCCTACAATAAATTATATCACTCAAGTATCGGTATGGCTCTTTTGAACCCTTGTATGGTAGGAGATGTTGGTCTCCGGTTGGTTGGTTTGAAGTAGGTGAAATTTCTCTAATTGGCCCCGAACTAGTTTATGAAGCCATTGAGAAAGTTTGGCTTATTAGAGAGAGGTTGAGAACGGCTCAAAGTAGACAAAAGTCTTATGTCAATGTTAGAAGAAGGGATCTAGAATTTGAAGTTAATGATTGGTTCTATTTGAAAATCTCACCTATGAAAGGTGTGATGAGGTTTGGCAAGAAGGGAAAACTTTGTCCCCGGTATGTAGGCCCATACCAAATTTTGAAACAAGTTGGTAAAGTTTTCTATGAGTTGAATTTTCCAAATGAGTTGGCCCTGGTTCATCCGGTATTTCATGTTTCTATTCTCAAGAAGTGTATTGGAGATTCGACATCCATTATTCCCCTAGGAGGGTTGGGAGTTGATGAAAGTATTTCATATGAGGAAGTTCTGATAAATATCCTAGACCGGCAAGTTAAAAGGTTGAGAAATAAGGAAATAGCTTCTGTGAAAGTTTTATAGAGAAATTATTTAGTTGAGGGTGCTACTTGGGAGGCTGAGGCCGATATGAAGTCCCGATATCCTCATCTCTTTCCTTCTACTCCTATTCAAGCTTGAGGTAAGTAGTTCCTCTTTAGTTTTAGTGTTTTGGGAGTCATGTGTGCTATATGAGTTTTTCCATGATTTCCTTATGTTATGCATGTTCTTGATGAAATTCATGTTTAGTAAGAAAATGAGTTTTCATGATTTATGTGTTCCTCATGTTGTTGTGCATTTAGTATGAGTTGCATATTTGACTTCATGAGATGAATAGATG
The DNA here is from genome assembly GCF_000226075.1 of Solanum tuberosum. Lineage (NCBI taxonomy): Eukaryota > Viridiplantae > Streptophyta > Magnoliopsida > Solanales > Solanaceae > Solanum > Solanum tuberosum. The sequence continues at coordinate 786,133 of NW_006239136.1, read as the reverse complement.
AACATGCTTTAGTATGCTTTTGAAAGTATATTGCATATTGGGTCCATGATATTGTGTTGAGCATGTTTTTAGTTGGAGAAGGTAGTTCCTCCTACGATTATGAAAAATGTTGAGTTTTCATGCATAATGGGTTGATAGATGTAGTTCCTACTTCGTTGTGATGCATTGACTATGTTTGAGATGGAGTTGAAGTTTCCTCCTTAGAATTGTGCATTATTTTTATGTTTCATGCATGATGGGCCGCTAGTCTTGAGTCTTTAATTTCGTAAGGTGTCTAGATCGTCATTCAAGGATGAATCTTCCAAAGAAGGAGATAATGTAACACCTTGGAAACTAGTAGGCTAGACTAGAGCTTGACGTAAGGGTTAGAGTCGTTAATAACTTCCCGTACTTAAAATAAATGTTTTTGGGTTAGAACGTCAAGGTACAGCTCGCCAAGGACCAACCATGGGTCCTTGAGGAGGACCCTAGCAATACTGCCCAAAGAGCAATGACCCATGAAATGGACCCACGCCTCGTGGGTGGGGGTCATGGGTCAAGGGCCCTAGATGTGAGTTGTAGGAACCTCGCCACGGTTCTTCAGCACACCACGTGGGTCCATCCACAGCCCGTGGGTAGGTAACCGTGGGAGGTGACCTGCACAGTGATTTTTAGGGATTAGTTAGGGGCACTTTGGGGTATTTCGTTTTTAATTAATATCAAGTGATGTCGTTTAGCCTATTTTTAAACACCTATAAAAGGTTTTTAGACCCCTAAACTAACTCATCCAAATCATTATTTCTAAATCTCCAAAAGAGTTCATCCTCTCCAAAAATTCACTCTCTAGAACTCGAGGAAGAAAATGAAGGAAGTTGGGGCCTAGGGTTTCAAAGAGAAAGGATTTTCTACTCAATTTTGTGGGAATTCATAGCCAAGGTATGGTAGTTCTTCATCCATGGATAGAATTCATCCATGGAGTCCCTCCAAATTCAATTTCAAAACTATTGTTTTCCCAAAAGTTAGGGTTTGACTTCACTCTCATAGATTCCTTTCAAATTCTTGTTTAATGATTGAATTATGGTTTATTATGGATAAATTGATGGTTTTATATGGTTTTATGTTGAAATCCCCAAGAATCCATGAATTTCCCTATTTTCCCAATTTGGATCTCAAAGTGTTGGTATTGATAGATGCAAGAAGAATATGATATAATTATGCATGTAGTAATTGAATTACTTGAATTATGTTATCGTCCATGTCTAATGTGGTGATTCTAGATGTGTTGATAGAATATGATCTATGGTCCTTGAAGGGCAAAGTATGAGAATTATGCATGATTGTGAGATTTATGTATTTGCTTTATGAACACTTTGAGAATGAAGTGATTATGATTACGATCTTGTCTGTGTTGTTGAAAGGCTATCCTCATCTACAAACCTATGTATGAATATGATATGATGTGAAAGGTTTTCCACACAATATGATGATTCTAAGGTTTGAAAGGCTATTCTCACCTATTGAATCTAGGAGCTATCTTATGAATTATGTTGGATTGAGTGTCAACACATTCTTCCATGAGTATAGACTTAAGTCAAGACTTAATATGAACCCCGTGGGAATCAATACTTAGCACTGAGTGGATATTGATATGAGATGGAAGCCCTCATGATAGTAGAGGTCGGGTTTCTAGGAGAAAATCTCTTGGGATGGAAGCCCTCACGATAGTAGAGGCCGGGTTTCTAGTAGCAATCCCCTTGTCCCATAAACTATGTGTAGTCATAGGTATTTTGCTAGTGGATCCACCTATGTTAAGAGTATGTTCCTACCTTAGGCAAGTAGGACAACCCCTTTTCAATGTGGGATAGACACCAGACTCCATGATAAGCACACATGGTCTATGTCGGTTAAGGCTTATCCCCCACTATGATACTATGAACGAGAATATGATTTTATGAACTATGGCTACTCAAGGAGCTTTACTTAGTATAGGTGGGATTATGGGATCTTATTTATGCATTGCACAAGTAGGCTTTGAGGGTACTTATGGTATGTCTCTCCTATGATATGATGATCTATGTATGGAATATGGTTTATGACTTATGGTTTTCCAATATATTCATGATGAGTTTCAAACTTGGTAAATGGCATACTTTCAAATAAAATGTCCCCTTTTAGCATGTTTTCATGATTTTATGCATGGCTATCATACTTAGTGCATTTTTGTACTAACCCATGCTTTTCCTACATTTTCTCCAAGTATAGGGTCCGGTTCTCAAGGCGATCATCATTGTGGCTAAGCTTGGACTTTTATCATTCTCCTAGCTTGTGGTGAGTCCTCAAAGATTCGAGGATGGAAGTTTCACTTGTAGTTTTATTTCTAGTATTTTCTTTTGGACTATGTTGTATGGGTTGTGTCCCTTTCATTTCAACTATTGTAATAGATAGCTATGTTGAGACTTAGAGTTTAGACTTCTGCTTTCGCTTTGAATGGAACTTAGACTTGGACTTGAAAGTTGTTTTTACTCTTATTCTTCTATTGCTTATGTTATGATATGCTAAGTAGCTTCTATAGAGTCATTCAAAGGTTTTATACGCCATGTTACATTTAGGGTTACCCCTGGGTCGTGACATAGTTTGAGAGGAAGACTTCTTCTTCTTTTTTTGGAAATTTGAGAGAATGACTTGATTGGGTAATTTTGGGGTTAAAATCACTTATATAGGGCTTATAATAAGGTCAAAACGACGTAGTATCATATAAATAAATTAGGAAAAGACCCAACTGACCCTGACTTACATCTAACGCGAGCCCCAAAATGGAGGGCTTCACGAGCCGTTTAAGGGTTCACGAGCCATCTAGGAAGTCGTGGTCCCTCGACTAGTGGCTAGGCAAGTCCTTCCCCCCACAACACGCCCACCTTCACGGGTTGTCTAGCCTTTCACGAGCCGTCTAGGTGCTCGTGGGAACAGGCTAGCCTAGAGGCAGGTTTTGCCTCCCTGTCAAGACCATCACTACAAGTTGTTTGGCTCAACACAAGCCGACTAAGGGCTCGTGCAAGGGAATCCTCTCTTGGCCAAACACTGGAAAGCATCCATGAACTGTGGTGCCCTTCACGGCACGTCTGGGGCTCCATGAAGGGTGCTATGGCTCAGTCATGGCTCGTGACCTTCCACTTGGCTCCCTTTCTAGACTTCATATTTCTGAGGTCTTACACAAAACAATCTATTACATCAAAGGAGTGATTGAGATGTAACCCATACATCACATACAACATCTGAAAAGAAAACACATGAAAGCAATAAAAGATCCTCGGTCCTTGGAAGATAAGGACTCATAAATCTCCAATATCTATATGAGATCACTAGAAACGAGTATGGGAGGTAGCTGCTTCGGACCCTACGTTAGTGAAACAATGTAGGTAAAAGTATGTGTTAGTACATGGAATGTACCAAGTATGATTGCAATGCATAAGAGTTACGAAATCATGCTAAAAGTAACTGCACATGACATGCAATGATCAAGCTAAATCATACAATAACATATTAGAAAACATAAGTCGTAATCATGGTCAAAGCAAGTTAAACATCATTAAAGACATTTGAGATTCTTCTAGAAAGTAACCTTAATTCCTTATTGTGGTAGATTTGCCTTTAACCGACATAGACCACTTGAGCTATAATATGGAATCCAATGTCTATCCCTCACCGAAAAGAGATGTCCTTACTTGCCAAGGTAAGAACCATAACCTTCTAGCTTAGGTGGATCCACTTGCTAATGTCTATCTAAGACAACCTATGGTGGCACATAGTTATGGGACATGGGTATTCACCACTTGCCCACTCATTGCTCAGCATAAATCCCATGTAATAGTCATTAATCTTAACTTGTGTTTTCATTATGGGACATGGGTAATCGTCGCTTGACTTATCATCCATGGAAGGGCATATCAAGTAGCCAATCCAAGATAGAGTTCATTAGAATAGCTCCTAATTCTTGATTCAAAGTTTTAGTTGAGAAAACCTTTCAACCCTATGAATCCTTCATTTTAGAAAATCCTTTCACAATCATGTTATAAGTAGTATGTGAGAAATCCTTTTACAATAACAACACATCACTGCCTTACTCTCAAAGAAACCTTAAATCATTTTCATCACTTTCATAAAGAACATGCATGTCTTCATTAATTCATCTTTCATTATTCAAATACTTCATCATATGATCAAAATCTAGAAATCATAGATCATGTATGGGTTCAATTGAATTGCTTTAGAGAGAAGACATAAAGTGGCACCTGAAATTGTCCTTAATTTTCAGAAAGATACCTTAACTTTTTGGGGGTCCTATGACCCCACAAAACATTTCTAGATCACAATAAATAAAAACCTTCGACAAAATCCGCATTCTCAATGCCTGAGCATGAGTCTCACCCCAATTAAAAATATAATTGCATATTTTTCCAACCCATTTAGTAATAATTAAATAAAATCTTGACCCATTCACATTTTAATCCTAACCCGCTCCATTAAGCCCCAAACCGCTTTCAGATCTTTACTCTACTCTCTCTCTTTGATGATCAAAACCATAAAGCATTTTAATAGTTACAATAAAAAAAATTGCGTGATAATTTATTGAATTATGGAGTCAAAATGAAGAAGTGAAGACTCACATGTTAATTGCTTCTTGATTTTGTCACGATCCAAGCCTAGGGCCTAGACGTGAACGGCGAATGGGGAACCCGAAGGAACCCCAAACAATCCTCATAGCATATCATTACACATCCTTGGTCGCAGAAGCAATTAAAATGACCATAAACGATAAGCATAATCAAGGGGGAAATCGGGACAAAGGGAGCAAGTGAAACAAAAAAAAAGGAATGATACATAAATACCATAGATGAGTCAAGCTCAAGTATAATACACAACTTGTCCAACACCACCTCTAAACATGAGTACTTAGCGGGGGCCAAGACAAACTAATGGGCTCACCCTCATAGTCAATACATAACAAAAAAGGAAAAGTCTTATACATAGCAAAAGATCATGAGCAACGTCCCCGGAATGGAGGACTTACCAATAACCTCGATAGAAAATCGTATTAGCCACGCGGAGGAGGATGGTCAAGCGGTGCTCCGGTCCCTACATGGTGACATCATGTAGGCATAGAGTATGCGTTAGTACGTTTGAATGTACTAAGTATATGGGATGCAATGCAATGCTACAATAGATGGACATCATAGGAAAAATGCATAATCATACCCGATAGATAGCATATTAATGAAATGATATGTATAATGATGCTTACGTAAAAATCATATTTAGTGGGACGTAATACTTGTGTGGCGAGTGACCATCAACATAGTATTTCCAAGGCCTACCACCCCCTTGGAGAGGCGAAAGAGGTACAAACCCCTCAATGTGGTTACCCGGGCCTACCACCCCGCGAGCTAGGGACCAAGGTACAAACCCCTCGATATGGTTATACGGGCCTACTACCCCCTGTACTAGGAAACCAATGTACCAACCCCTCGATACGGTTACCCGGGCCTACAACCCCCCGAGCTAGGCTTAGTCGACTCACAACACTTATATAGAGAAAATCATATACATGTATCCATTTCATCATCATTTCAATGATTATATGACCATCCCACTCATAGGACGTACATTGAGCCTTCCATTTCCTAAGAATTCTATAAGTGGGCATTTTATCAAACACATGGTGGGCTATTGTTCATGCAAATGAAATCATGTATTTCAAGAGTACTAAGTCCAACCAATTCCAAAATCCATATAAATCAGCCCACCAACAACATACACATATATAAATCAACCTTCATAATTTGATCATGGAAGCATGTAAACCATAAACATCACATAATAATTCCATTTCATGATAATATGCAAAATAGACCATAATAGGGTGTGTAGTAGTAATTCCATACTTCAAGAGTTCATAAATAACCATAAGGACCCATAAACTTGAAGTAAAAATAGAGGATAAATGGTTGGACTTGTGGAAAGGAAGGTTTTCACAATCAAACCCACATACCTCAACTTTGGAGAATCCTTGGTGAAGATTGGAATGGAGAATTGAAGCTTGAGATTGAGTCTTGAATCCGGAATTAGAGCTTGAGATGTTTGAATTTGGTTGAAGATCTTGGTGGAATTTTGGACGGGGCTTAGAGAGTGTTTTTGAGGTAAAAAAAATATGGCTAAGTATGGGACATTTATAAAAAAACGTCCCCAACCCGCTAAAAAATAAGCTTACTGGAATTTGCAAATCTGCACAGACAAGTTTTATGAAAATGGTCATAACTCCCTCATCCTATCTCGGAATGAGGTGAAACCTAGTGCATTGGAAAGCTAACTAAAAGAGCTTTAATTTAATAGGTGGTGGCCCTTCCAGTTCCTTGTGTGCTAAGAGATATTCCCCTTTAAAGTTGACCCTCCAAATCGCATTTTTTGCGATTTTCGAATTTTGATACGGTTGCTCTAAAATTCGGGTTAGACCCATTCCCCACTCAATTTGACCACTTGAATAAGAATATGATGTTGAATTTCTGAAATCATGCACAGATTTTGAGATATAAGGAAATTACAATTATAGGTGTTTCCGAAGTACATTTTCGGGCATTTTTGGGGTCGTTTCAATATCTCCCCCTTGGGAACATTCATCCCCGAATGTTAAAGAAACGTACATGAGTGACACAAACATGACAATATCAGCCCACATAAGGATGCAACAATGCACTTACACCTTATTTCAAAAAACCTCAACATAGTAGTAAAACCACAATGAACTTGTCAACTTAAACATGAATGTATGCAATGACATGGTAGCTGAACTTAAGACCTGAGATTTTATAAAGGGCTTAGATCAATACCTTATGCTTGAATGGAGTGGCAAAGATAAGGATATCGCCTTTGCATGTCCGCTTCGGCCTCCGTAGTAGCACCTTCAACTTGTTGATTTCTCCAAAGGACTTTAATGGAAGCCACATCTTTGTTTCTCAACCTCTTCACTTGTCTATCTAAAATCTGGACCGGAACCTCTTCATAGGTCAAATTATCTTCAACAACACCCACAACATCAAGAGACACAATGGCATTTGGATCACCCACACACTTCCTCAACATAGACACATGAAATACCGGATGAACCAAATTCATTTCGCTAGGCAATTCCAACTCATAAGCTACCTTGCCAATTCTCCTCATCACCTTATAAGGACCCACGTATCTTGGGCTCAACTTGCCCTTCTTACCAAAACGAACCACACCCTTCATGGGTGACACCTTCAAATAGACCCAATCACCTACTCGAAATTCAAGAGCCCTTCTTCTCACATCGGCATAGGACTTTTGGCGACTTTGGGCCATCTTCAACCTTTCTCTAATCATCCTAACCTTCTCAAGAGCCTCCATAACTAGATCTGGTCCTAACAAGGTGACCTCACCAACCTCAAACCAACCAACCGGTGATCTACAACGCCTCCCATAGAGAGCCTCAAAAGGAGCCATACCGATGCTAGAATGATAGCTATTGTTATAGGCAAACTCAATCAATGGAAGATGATCATCCCAACTACCCTTAAGCTCCAATACACAAGCCCTAAGCATATCCTCAAGTGTTTGGATAGTCCTTTCGGCTTGTCCATCCGTTTGCGGGTGAAAGGCCGTAGTAAGTTTAACTCTCGTACCTAGACCCCTTTGGAAGGACTGCCAAAAGTGTGAAGTAAATTGAGTACCACGGTCCGATATGATGGATAGAGGAATCCCATGCAACCTTACCAAGTCATGAATATATAACCTTGCATAATCTTCCGCCCCATATGTTGTCTTTACCGGTAGAAAATGAGCCGATTTTGTCATCCTATCAACCACCACCCAAATAGAATCAAAACCTTTTCTAGTCTTGGGTAAACCAACTACAAAATCCATATTAATTTCTTCCCACTTCCAAGTAGGAATCTCTATGTCTTGGGTTAGACCACCCGGCCTTTGATGTTCGGCCTTGACTTGTTGACAACTATGACAACCGGAGACGAATTTGGCAATGTCCTTCTTCATGCCTCCCCACCAATACACATCCCTCAAATCTCTATACATTTTGGTGGAACCGGGGTGAATGGAGTAGGAAGAATTATGAGCCTCCTCAAGAATTTTCTCCCTCAAACCATCAACACAAGGCACACACAACCTACCTTGGTACCTAAGGGCACCATCTCCCCCTTGGGAGAAAACTTCCACCTTGCCCTCTTTCACCAAGGCCTTCAATTCTAACAAGGAAGAGTCAAGATCTTGTTTTGCTATCACCTCATCAACCAAGGAAGACCTAGCACCATCAACAACGACCACACCACCATTACCAACCTCTTCCAACCTAACCCCCAACCTAGCCAACCGATGCACCTCCCTAGCCATTTCCCTATCACCAATATCAACATGAGCTAGGCTACCCATAGACACCCTACTCAAAGCATCCGCCACCACATTAGCTTTACCGGGATGATAATGCACACTCATATCATAATCTTTAAGAAATTCTAGCCACCTTCTTTGTCTCAAGTTGAGATCTTTTTGGGTGAAGACATATTGGAGGCTCTTATGATCGGTGAACACATCAACATGTACCCCATACAAGTAATGACGCCAAATCTTTAAAGCAAACACCACCGCGGCTAATTCAAGATCATGCGTAGGATAGTTCTTTTCATGCACTTTGAGTTGTCTAGACGCATAGGCTATCACCTTACCATTTTGCATTAGGACACAACCCAAGCCAACTCTAGAAGCATCACAATACACAACAAATCCCTCAAGCCCATCCGGTAGTGACAATATAGGAGCGGACACAAGTTTATCTTTCAAGGTTTGAAAACTCCTTTCACACTCGTCGGTCCACTCAAACTTAGCCTTCTTTTGTGTCAACTTAGTCATGGGAGAAGCAATAGAAGAAAACCCATTCACAAATCTCCGGTAGTAACCCGCTAAGCCCAAGAAGCTCCTAATATCCGACGGGGTCAATGGCCTAGGCCAATTTCTAATCACATCGGTCTTCTTAGGATCTACCTTAATACCATCCCCCGACACCACATGACCTAGGAAGGCAACCTCCCTCAACCAAAATTCACACTTTTCATACTTGGCATACAACTTCTCCTCTCTCAATCTTTGCAACACAACCCTCAAGTGACCCATATGTTCTTCCTCGCTATGCGAATAGATTAAAATATCATCAATGAAGACCACAACAAAGGAATCAAGGTAGGGTTTAAAGACCCTATTCATTAGGTCCATGAAGATAGCCGGTGCATTGGTCAACCCAAAGGACATGACCACAAATTCATAATGCCCATACCTAGTTCGGAAGGCTGTCCTGGGAATGTCACACTCCTTCACCTTCACTTGATGATACCCTGACCGAAGATCAATCTTAGAGAAGTGGCTAGCCCCTTGTAATTGGTCGAACAAGTCATCAATCCTAGGAAGAGGATATTTATTCTTGATGGTGACCCTATTGAGTTGCCGGTAATCAATACACATCCTAAGGGACCCATCTTTCTTCTTCACAAACAACACCGGTGCACCCCATGGTGATTGGCTAGGCCTAATAAAACCCTTCTCCAACAAGTCCCTCAATTGTTCCTTTAACTCCTTTAACTCCGCCGGGGCCATACGATAAGGGGGAATATAAATGGGTTGAGTATCGGGGAGGAGGTCTATTCCAAAATCTATTTCCCTTTCGGGAGGAACACCGGGAAGGTCATTAGGAAAGACATCAAGGAATTCATTTACAACCGGAACCGACTCTATAGGAAGGGTTTTGGACTCCACATCCCTAACCCTCACAAGATGATAGAGACACCCCTTAGAGATCAACTTACGGGCTTTAATGCAAGAGATGAACCTACCCTTGACTACCACATTTTGGCTCTCCCACTCAAGAATGGGTTCACTTGGGAATTGGAACTTGACCCTACGGGTTCTACAATCAATGGAAGCATAGTATGCATGCAACCAATCCATCCCAAGAACAACATCAAAATCGACCATGTTCAACTCAACAAGATCACAAGGCAATATTTTATGCAAGATGCAAATAGGACAATTTCTATAGACCTTCCTAGCAACAACATATGCACCAATAGGAGTAGACACCTTATATGACTCACGCAACAATTCGGGCTCAACATGAAATTTTTTGGCAACAAAGGGGGTGACAAAAGAAAGAGAGGCACCCGGATCAATTAATGCATATACATCAAAGTCAAAGATTTTCAACATACCGGTACCGACATCGGGGACTTCATTGACCCCTTGCCTCCCATGCAAAGCATAAAATCGATTGTGCCTTGGGGCACCATCTTGTCGGCCCCCTCTCCCCAAAGGAACTGCATTGGCACCTTGTGGACGGACCTCCTTACCCTTGTTGCGATTTTGGGGACAATCCATTGCCTTGTGCCCCATTTCCCCACAACTGTAGCAAGCACCGGTATTTTTCAAGCACGGGCCACCATGGCCCTTACCACACTTCGGACATACATCAATAGGACCCATACCACCAACACCTTGGGCCCTTGGAACATTATTGGCAAACCCCTTATGTGGCGCATGAGAAGACCCTTGACCTTGATGAAACCGGCCTCCCGTTCTACTTTGGAACTTGCCCTCAAAACGGGCCCTCTTGGCCTCATGACCCCTCCTCTTCCTCAACTTCTCCTCCTCCATTTGTTCGGCATAGACCATCAAGTGGGACAAGTCCATGTCACTAATCAACATTGCGGACCGGCATTCTTCACTCACTAGGTCGGACACACCCATCACGAATTTGTTCATTCTAGATCGTGAGTCGGCAACCAAGTGTGGAGCATATCTTGAAAGTTGGTTAAACTTGAGGGCATACTCCCTCACACTCATAGACCCTTGTTTTAAATTCATGAACTCCACCAATTTGGCTTCCCTAAGCTCAAGAGGAAAGAATCGATTAAGGAAAGCCGTTTTGAACTCTTCCCAAGGCACCACATAGTTTGACCCCTTCTCTTCCTTCCATGGAGGTACCATATTTGGGCCACTCCTTTTAGTTGGTAGGCCGCCAACTCCACCTTATCTTCTGACCTCATGCCCATGATAGCTAATATCTTGTGGACTTCATCAATGAACTCTTGAGGGTCTTCATCTAACTTAGACCCATAGAATTCCGGGGGATTCATCCGCACGAAGTCTCTCACCCAAGATGCCGGGGTAGGGGCCTGAGGGGCTTGGGCCCCGTGGTTGGCTTGATTAGCCATAGCTTGTGCAAATAAAGTAAGGGCATCCAGAAGATCCCCATTGGTCGGTTGTTCCTCGGGTGCACGGGCTCGTCTTCCTCTTGTATTAGGCATGATCTAGCATAGCAAAGAACAACCGTTAGGGAAGAACTTAATTCAACACTACAGCACAACTTACAACATGGAGAAGGGAAACATTTCCTAAAACGTCTCATAGCCTCCTACTCATAGTTGTGGTGCACAACACAACCATGAATCGGACTCTAATCAACGTGGTGTGTTGGACTCCGAGGATCTAGTGCTCTGATACCAAGTTTGTCACGACCCAAGCCTAGGGTCTAGACATGACCGGCGAATGGGAAACCCGAAGGAACCCCAAACAAGCCTCATAGCGTATCATTACACATCCTTGGTCGCGGAAGCAATTAAAATGACCATAAGCGATAAGCATAATCAAGGGGTAAATCGGGACTAAGGGAGCAAGAGAAACAAAAAAGGAATGATACATAAATACCATAGATGAGTCAAGCTGAAGTATAATATACAACTTGTCCAACACCACCTCTAAACATGAGTACTTAGCGGGGGCCAAGACACACTAACGGGCTCACCCTCATAGTCAATACATAAT
>NW_006239136.1:736835-773845 GCF_000226075.1 Solanum tuberosum | reverse complement strand
ATGCTTACATAAAAATCATATTTAGTGGGACGTAGTACATGTGTGGCGAGTGACCATCTACATAGTATTTCCAAGGCCTACCACCCTGTTGGAGAGGCGAAAGAGGTACAAACCCCTCAATGTGGTTACCCGGGCCTACCACCCCCCGAGCTAGGGACCAAGGTACAAACCCCTCGATATGGTTATACGGGCCTACTACCCCCCGTACTAGGCAACCAAGGTACCAACCCCTCGATACGGTTACCCGGGCCTACAACCCCCCGAGCTAGGCTTGATCGACTCACACACTATATAGAGAAAATCATATACATGTGTCCATTTCATCATCATTTCAATAATTATATAATCATCCGACTCATAGGACGTACATTGAGCCTTCCATTTCCTAAGAATTCTATAAATGACATTTTATCAAACATATGGTGGGCTACTTGTTCATGTAAATAAAATCATGTGTTTCAAGAGTACTAAGTCCAACCAATTTCAAAATCCATATAAAACAGCCCACCAACAACATACATATATATATACATATATAACAACCTTCATAATTTGATCATTGAGGCATGAAAACCATAAACATCATATAATCATTCCATTTCATGATAATATACAAAAATAGACCATAATAGGATGTGTAGTAATAATTCCATAATTCAAGAGTTCATAAATGATCATAAGGACCCATAAACTTGAAGTAAAATAGAGGATAAATGGTTGGACTTGTGGAAAGGAAGGTTTCCACAATCAACCCACATACCTCAACTTTGGAGAATTCTTGATGAAGATTGGAATGGAGAATTGCTTGAGATTGAATCTTGAATCCGGAATTAAAGCTTGGGATCCTTGAATTTGGTTGATGATCTTGGTGGAATTTTTGGAGAGGGTTTAGAGAGAGTTTTTGGATGTTTTGAAGTTAAATGACTAAGTATGGATATGTCCCCTTTTTATAAAAACGTCCCAACACTTAGAAAAAAAATTGAGGCGGGTGAACATTCCTTGTGTGCTAAGAGATATACCCCTTTAAAGTTGACCCTGAAAATCGCATTTTTTGCGATTTTCGAATTTTGATACGATTGCTCTAAAATTCGGGTTAGACCCATTTCCCACTCAATTTGACCACTTGAATAAGAATATGAAGTCGAATTTCCGAAATCATGCATGGATTTTGAGATATAAGGAAATTACAATTATAGGTGTTTCCGAAGCACATTTTCGGGCATTTTTGGGGTCGTTTCAGATTTGAATGAAAATTTTGGTTTAAAAAATGTTCTTTTCATGTAGTAGTGATTTTTTGAAAAAATCATCTTTGTAGTGATTTGTTGTTATTTTCTTCTTATGTTGTCTATTATTCATTTGTTTGCAACTCCTCTTTCACCATTCACAAATTAGTTGATCGCATTCATTTAAAATAAAATTTAAAAAAAAAACAAGAAATTGAAGCTAGTAAAGCTAGATGAAATTTTCATTGAGGATGGAGATTTTTTATTTGTTGTAGATGGAAAGCTCTTCAATATCTATCAATAGAGGTTTTGGAGATGATGGGAAGTGGGTCTTTTAATAAAGAAGAAAATTCAAATTGTCAATACCATGTGAAATTTTTACTGGTTCGAGGGTGTATTTTTGGTCCTCCACGCGTCTATCAAATTTGAGAATACAGTTGTTGTGAAAATAGATCAAAAGTGTTAATTTATTATGATTAGAAATAGTTTCCTGCAAACTTTAGGTGCCTTTTTGAAAATTTAGGACAATTTCAAATGTCATTTTACGTCATTTCTCTTCAATTTAAAAACATGTAATTATCTCAATTCATGTATAAAAAGAAATAAAACAATCAATTAGATCATAATTGAAAAGAACCCATGAGATTAAATAAAACCTTAACTTCAATTTGAGATTCTAACTTGTAAAATTTGAGAATATAGGAACCCTATGGAGGAAAAGACTCCATAAGTGAATACCATCATAACTTGACACCAAAAGCTCACAATTAATGGTTAATTTGGAGACTTGATCTTGAAACCTTAGAACTCTTCCTCAAGCTTTAGAGAGAATTATTAGGGATTAAATTTTGAAAATTTAGGAGAATCAGTTAAATTAGGTAATTTTGGGGTTTAAAATGTTTTATAGGGCCTATGATAGAAGGTAAAACAACATAGTATTCTGTCACAACCCAGGGGTACACCCTAGATGTAACATGGCGTACATGACCCCAAAGGGGTCTCATACAAGCCCTTAGCATATCATAACATAAGATAATAGAAAAGATGTAGAAATTTTAAAACTTTTTCCATACCATCGAAGTCTTTAATAAAAGCAAGCGGAAGTCTTATTACACTTTGTCTCAAACCATCTAAACTTGACTTGAATAAAACTTTGGGACGCATCCCATACAAAAGTCTAAACATAAAAGAAAGACATAAAGGAAAGGTGATCAATCATCGATGCTATGAGGACTCACCAAGCCTTCAACTCCTTTGCTTACTAGAAACCTAGCCTCCAAAATGGAACTCAATACCGTCAAACCCTACATTTGATAAGAATGTAGGCAAAAGTATGTGTTAGTACAAAATGTACTAAATATATTAGCTAGCACAACATCCTGATAGCACATCATAATAATTAGTCAACATGAAGCATAAGCATAAAAGACAATAACATAATCATAGTATAATTTCCAACGTAAACATAATGTAATCATTAGTCACCATACAGCATAACTCGTATACATAGGCCATACTTAGACCATCATACCACAAGATTTCATAAGTAACCTCCAAGTATACTTGTGCAATACATGTATAAGATCCCATAATCCCATACATACTAAGTATCCCCTTTGTCCATCATAATCACACTCACCATCTCATGGTCTTATCCTTAGATTAAACATCATAGACAAGGGAATCTATCACCTTTAGTCCACATAGAAAGGAGGGCAACTATAGCAAAAATCCAATCTAATCATACAACATATAAGAAACACTTCATAATTAGCTTCAAGTCATACATGTGCAATGTATGGATAAGACCCCATAATCCTACCCATACTAAGTACTCTTTTAGGCTTTCATGCATATTAATCATCTCTTTGATCGCATGTTTAGCTCATCATAAAAGACAAGGGGAGTCACCACAAGTCATACATATCATGGAATCATGAGGGACAAGGGAAATCACCTCAAGTCATACATATCATGGAATCATAGGCATTCGCCTCTATGTTCATTTAAGGAAATCATAGGTGTTCGCCTCCATGTTCCCATTTTATTAATGAGATATAGGTATTCGCCTCCATATCCATTTTAAGGTGTAATGTAGGTATTCTCCTTCACATCATCACTCAAGGATTATAGGTAATCGCCTCCATGATCATCATAAAGGCTAATGGGTAATCACTGCTTACCTTGGGAGTCATACATACATAAAGGGTAATCACCTCACACTCCACATATCATGACATGGGTAATCACCATGTGTCTAACTAATTAGGAATAAGGGAATTCACCTCACATCCTCTCATACTAAGGCCCTTGGGGAATCACCACAAGCCTTTTCACATTTCATAGTCCTTGGACTTAGATTCATTTTAGGTGACAAACCTTTAAACCTAGAATCATTATATATGAGATAATCTAGGAGATTGCTACTAGAAACCCAGACTCCACTAAGGTACAAGTTCTCTATCTCATGAGATACATTTTGGAAACCCGGACTCAACTAGTGTATAAGGGACCCATTTTGGAAGCCAGACTAAACTAGGGTAGAAGCTTCCATCTAATATACAATGTCCTGTTCATGGGAGAATGTCTTAACACTCAATACAATACAACAATCACAACATCTAGGTTATAATCATAATCATAATCACTTCACTCTCAAAGTGTTCACAAGCATATTCATAGATTCATAAAACATGCATCATATCATATCTTGCCCTCTCAAGGGTCAAAGCTCATATCAAATCAACATATCTAGAATTACTATATTTGACATGGATTCCATCATAACTCAAATGATGCTATCACTTCCTACCATCTATGATTCATAAGGTGGATTAGGTAGGTAAAGATCTTTCATCGCAATTCTATTCATTAGCCTTCTATTCTCATATAGTTTTTACTCTCAAAGCCTTAGCATTCATAGTTCATCATATTAGCTTTACTCTTAAATCCCTAGTGATCATTATTCATGACTACAAGCCCTACTCTCAAAGCTTTACTTCCTACAATCATCATACATACCTAGATCACAAGACATTATAGCCACAAGATTCATCATTAAGCAATTCTAACCATATTTCACCATAAAGGCTCAATATCAATCATTACTAGTCATGATCCATCATATATACCTTTACCAAGTTCAATTCATGTTTACATACTTCTATTCTCTAACAATTACTATACATAACATCAATTCTAGAAGATCACATATCAACCTTCAATTTCACTTCACAAGGCATAAACCCACATTCTTCAATTTCCTCAATTAGACTAGGGTTAACCATGGAAAACATGTAATATCATCATCATATAATGATTCAATACTAAATCAATCCTAAAAAAGTATTATCCAGTCAATTGGAATCATACTCAACTAAACCCACAACATTGAAGAAACCCTAGCTACAATTGGGGATTTTCTTCATCAATTTAGGGAATCCTAGGGGACTCCATGGTTGGAAGTATCCATGGATGAATAAGCTAACATGCCTTGGATTCAAAGCTTGGAAACTTGGAGACTTGACCTAGCTTGAACCCTTTTTCTTCTTCTTCTTCTTCATCATCACTTTCTAGAGAGAGGATTTCTTGGAGGGAATTAGGTTTGTTTTGCATGAGTTGAAATAATGATTTGGAATCACTTTATTAAGGGTCTATTAGCTTTATATAGGTAGTCTAATTATTAATAAAATGACCCTACTCAATAACTAACTAATTCTAGAATATTACCTAACCCCTAACTTAAACACCTTAAGAGACCAAGCTGCCTCACCCACAAGACCCAGACCCATGGGCCGTTGGTGGACTCATGGGCCATGTTGGTCCTCCGTGGGTGGAGGTACTGGAGCATGGTTGCAGGTTTTTACCCATTACCCTCCCCCACGGGGCGTGGGAGGACCCACGGGGCGTGAGTCCCCATCGTGGGTCACTACCTGGGGGAGATTTTGGGGTTTTGGTAGTGTCCTCTTCAAGGACCCTTGGTGGGTCCTTGGGAATTCGTATCTAGACGTTTAACCCCTAAACCCTTCACTCTAAGTATGGGAAGTCATTTTGGGATTCTAACCCTCACGTCAAACTCTAGAACCATCACGTAAATAATTAGGAAAATACCCTAAAGCCCTTCTTAAAATTAGCTGCCGACTCGACCTACGGCTCAGACCTACGGTTTGTAGGTCCAGTTATGGACCGTCCTGGTGATCCGTACATTAAGTACTAGAACATTAAATATTACCCTTTTTCGACGGATCTCATGTACGGTCCGTTGGTCTTCCTACGGTTGATGAAATGAGAATTTCAACTCATTTATAGCTCACTATTCAATGAATTAGTGTCCTCAATGCCTATTTTGTGCTCATAACTGATGTTAATGTGTTTCTATGTAGCAAAGAATCGTTAAGAACAAGTCAAGGACATTACGATGTGCAAAGGAGTGAAAAAACTTAGAAAAACTAAAGAAAAGAGAAGTTGGAGCTCGCAAAAGCCACTAGGTGACTTATTGAGTAAGCCTCCAGCTTGCCAAATATGTACCAAGCCAACTTAGCGAGCAAAAGATGATTTGGCGATGCCCCGAATGGATCGGTGATAACAATCCAGCTCGCCTAATCTTCCAGAAAAATAGGCTATAGGAGCCAAGCAAAAAGGCGAGAATAAGTGCAACTTGATAGATCAATGAGTCGATCAGTGATTCCGACTAACTTCGCCGAGTAGACTTCGTGTTGAGTTTTTGGGAAGTTTTTGGAAACATATAAGTTGATTTTTGAAACTAGGGTTAGAGTTGGCATAGAGATTTAGACAGTTTTGAGAGCTTTTAATACTTATACATTATTGAACACTCTTGGAAATCATTTGGATTCTAGTCTTAATTTTGGTTTTGAGCATCGGAGATTGTTGAATAATTCATATGGATAATATTTTCGAAAACGATTTCTTGTTTTTCTCTATGTGGCTAAAACACCTTACCTTAGGGGTGTGATTATGTACTTGAATGCATTAATTAGCTTATGGATATTGTTAACTGCTAAATTTAATGTTGTTTTGAAATGAGTTTAATTATTTATTCTTGTTTCCATTGATGAATTGAAGTTGTAAATTCTATTCTAGCTTAGATCTCTATGCTTGCTTGAGAAAGATGCTTATAGTGGAATGAATGATTGATAGTTGTGATTGCGTCATTAAAATTCAGCTTGAGAAAGTGGGTTTAATTGCGTCTTTACAACCCAACTTGAGAAAGTGCGTTTAATTAAAGAATTGGATTGTTTTGTATTGTTAAGCTTATTGCGGTTCGAGAGAACTAATTTGAAACATGATAGCGGATCAAGAGATAGCTATTGTCTTCAAAACCTAGCCTACCCATTGTGATTAAAAAACATAAAGCAATTAATAATTACCCATCAAGCGAAATTAGTATTTGATTGATCATATTCCTAAGGTCTTCTATCTAATCGTTTAATTCTCGTGTTAATTGTTCCTTGTTAACAATTGGTTACTAAATCCCCCCCATTTGATAGTTATCACTAAAATTTGTTGATTTAGTTTATGTTGCGTAGTTTCTTACTCCTAAAAAGATTATAACACCTCTTCACTTTATAATTGAATTCTTTACCATATCAGTCCTTGTGGGATCGACCCCAACTCATCGTTGGGTTTATACTTTTTTGCGACCGCTTACACTTTAAATCAAAATAAGTATAGTGGAGCTTTATCAAAAATTATGTTGTTGTCGGGGAATGGTGTTTAGAATTCTTTTATTGAAGTGTTGTGAACTAATTTTTTTGTAGTGGGATTTTCTTATTTGTGTTTTTTGTTGATTGCTCTAAACAGGTGAAGATATGACTGTGAACGGGAGCAATGCAAGTCAACTTGGGAACAATGATGACATCAGAACTTGCATGATGTCAGTTATTTGATTACCTCCAACTGTGGGTAATGCACTGTTTCATCTGACTAGCATGATGTTGCAGTTGTTGCAAATGAAAGGTCTCTTTGGGGGACTTGCTCATAAAGACTCTCATGACAATATCCACAATTTTTTGGTTATGTGTGGACCGTTTTCCTTCAAGAACATCACTAAAGAGTTGGTCCGACTCCATTTATTTCCCTTTTCTCTTATCGGGGAAGCAACGAAGCGGTTGACTGAAATACTAAAAGAATCTATTACTTCCTGGGAGGAGCTTACAAAATTGTTTTATGAAAGATTCTTCCCTCCCTCGAAGATGGTTAAGTTGAGGGATAATATTTAGAACTTCAAGTGGATTGATGGTTACCCATTCGATGAAATGTGGTTGATGTTCCAAAAGTTGGTTCTCCAAAGTCCGACTCATGGGTTACTAGATAATGTGCTATTGCAATACTTTTACCAGAGTCTTGACACTGTCAACAAAGGTGTCGCTAACCAACTCATTCAAGGTGGAATCATGAGACAACCATATGACATAGCGTATATGTTGCTTGATGAGATGATCAAAAATAACTCTGTGTGGTACACAAGGGAGGATTATGTGTCTCCTTTGAATCTTGGGCTGACCAAGGAACAATTGGACAAGAACTAAGAACTCTATGAGAATATGGTCAAGATAATGACCCAAATGGACTTGCTGAAAAGACATGTCATAGGTAGTGGTTATAAAGCTATGAATGAGGTTGGTGCGAGTAGTCGTGTGAAACTAGATGACGCAAAATTGGAGGCCATGTACAAGGAAGAGGTATAATTCTTATCAAACCAAGCAGGGGGTTCTCGTTCGAACTACCCAAGGCCAGCCATGAATCAAGGTTGGAATAGAGATCGTGATGATTGATTGAGAGATCAATATCGTTAATGGTGTGATCGTGGTGCAAACTAGAGGGATAGAGATGATGATAAGGATCGCTACGTGCCTCCTCATGAACGTCCAAAGCCAAAAGAACAAAAGTTTGATCTCGAAAACTTTTAGACAGAGGATATGATTGCCCGCATCCGGAACAAAGCGGAAGGAACGGACAAGGTACTCAAGGAGATGAAATATGATGTCTCTTCACTAAATTAAATGGTGACCTCGCATTTGGTTTCCAAA
This sequence comes from Solanum tuberosum, assembly GCF_000226075.1. Classification (NCBI taxonomy): domain Eukaryota; kingdom Viridiplantae; phylum Streptophyta; class Magnoliopsida; order Solanales; family Solanaceae; genus Solanum; species Solanum tuberosum. The sequence goes on along the minus strand of NW_006239136.1, from coordinate 765,573 downwards.
AAACAACCTGAGACTCAAATGGGTCAAATCTCAGCTCACTTAAATCCAAGACCGAAAGGTTGTCTTCCTAGTTATACCTTACTCAACCTAAAGAATAAGGCTTGAACGCATGGCCACGTGGTACCACGACGTTAAATAAGGCGCTTCTTGGGAGGTAATACAAGTTAATTTTTTTGTTTTTTTAATAACATTTGTTGGATGTGCAAGTTGAAATTCAAATTTTTGAGAAAAAGAAACTAGGCGAGATCATAGCTCACTCGGTGAATAACCGAGTGGTTCGGCGAACCTGATCATGCTTGCCTTTTGAACTCAATTGAAGGGTTGGTTTCCTGCCCAATTGGATGAGCCAAGGTCCACTCAGCGAGTCACCAAGTAGATTGACAACAATAGTGAACCTCACCGATCAAGGCGCGAACTGAAGGGTCAAAGAGACTTTCAACTATTTTAAAATAAAATTTTCTCCTTCATTTGAACCTTTCAACTCCTGCACTCTTTTAATCAAACATTAGATCATAATTTTTAGTTTTCATATCGTGATTATCCGCGTGTGTGGTCGGAATCTGTAGTGTTGTCCATTATCTCCTCTTTGCCTAAGTGTTTACTTGTCTGCATTTGAGGTTGGTTTCCCGAATTAACTTGAATTTCATGATTTATACTGAGCATGCTTATGAGTAGTTAATAGATCTATTTTGTGCCTCGATTGTGTGCCTAATCACACGTTGAAATCTTAATTGAAATCGAGCATGATAGACAACTTGTTTTGGCCTAATTGGTTGAGTTTCACATTTGAATTGTATAAATTGTGTTTGTTACATGTTGGGTTTTCTGCGGGTGAAGTCTGAGTAACCCATATTCCACCAAATAACTTGAATTTGCCCAATGATGGATTGGGTGACATCGTTTTTAGGGGTAAAGTCATTGTTTGGTTGAATTTAAATCAACTGGGTGGAAGTGTTAGTACCCCAACTTAGATATTCATTGTGTGTACGATAAAATTGTTGGGAAATGTGCTTGAAATTGTTTGACGTTGGATGTTCGTTGCGAATTGGAATTTGGGTTGGAAATTCGACACATTGGGCCATTTGGCAAGCTGAGTCGAGCTCCCCAAGTGACTTAGCGGTTCTTCGAATGACCCCCCTTATCGCCTATTTGACCTGAATTGTTCGTGTATCTTTCTGTAACTTTTGGCAATGCTCTATTACTCGCAGAATAGACTCGGTGACTCGCCAAATTGCTATGACATCGCCTTTCTAATCCCTATATTTTGCTAAATGTCACTATGACTTTTGGCAAGACCTATCCTTTCACCGAAGAGGTTCGGCGACTCACCGATTGGGTTTTAGTCTTGCCCATTTGAGCCAATTTTTTGCTGATTTGTTCTATAACTTTTGGCGAGTCCTTTGTTTCTCGCCGAATTGTCTCGGTTACTCGTTGAGCAATTTGGCAAGTTTCTCAGCAACTTTTTGAAAATGTTATTTCACTAACCCTTCGCAACTGCCATTTATTCTTGTAGGTGTTGTTTTACAAATATGGCCAGAGCTAAAGTACCGGCAAAGGATTCACCACACTGCACAAAGGCTAAAGGGGTTGTAATCACAGCGGAGGTCGCACCTCCTTGAGCTACTCGTCCTAAACCTCCTTAGGGGAATGTTAAGGGAAAAAGGAAGAAGCAGGTGGTAACAAGTTCAAGTTTGAGTTCAAATTCATAAGACAGTATGGGCATTGACTCCACCCATCTCACCTCCTCTGTGTATGAAGGTGAGGAATTTGGGGGATCGAAGACTCCTATTCATACATCGTTGACAGAGGCCAAGTCTTTAAAGCGGAGACGCTCAGGGCTGCGTTCTAAAGCAGTTCATGACCCATTATTCTGACTTCTAGTACCTTCGACACCTTTGGTCGCTCAGGCACCTCAAGTGCCTTCAGCCCAAGTACATCCTCTTTTGTCAATAAACCGATTAAAACTACGGGCTTGCACACTATATTGGAGGAGAAGCAGTTGTCTACGGATGATTTGGTGGACAGGTATCCAGTTGTGTGGGAGACACTGTTTTTCCACAAATTTCAACAGTTCATCAAGTCCCAAAATCCATGTGTACCTTCATGGTTTCGAGAATATTATGAGGGCTATGCAAAGATGATCCCAAAAGAGAAGAAGAAAGTTGGATCAATGGCACCGGTCCACTACGAAGAGGTGCAGGGTAAAAAGGTAAAATGTAGTGAACTTATTTTAATAATGTGTTGGAGTGCACTACATGCCCTATCCACTCTTTGGCCGACATGGTCGAAAGCAAGACGCTAGAGGTTGGCCCCGTTGCTGATTGATGTCACTCCCCCATTAATAGAGGCAAGGATTTTGATTGAGAAGAAGCATTTAAACATTTCCACTTGGAATTGGTTCAACTTTATTAGCAGCACTCTAATGCCATCACAGAACGAGTCCATCATCCGAAATTCAAAGGCAGCACTGTTGTGTTGTATCATCGATCGAGAGAGGCTGAATTTGTTTTCGATCGATGCTCATGAGATAGCTTAGAGGGACAAACAGAATCAAACTTCATTACCATTTCTTGTTCTAATCAACGATTTGTGTCGCCAAGCTGGTGTGCCCTTCCTGGCTAACACTGATGCTAAGGTGATTTCTGCCTTATCTACTGACATTCGGAGAATTGAAGCAAAATATACGAAGGATGAGTTTGAGAGCAGGAAGAAAGCCCAGTAGACACATCCCCAATTATGGATGTAGATTCCATGGAGGACGACACTACTCAGTCCACTCAGGTAGACGAGCCCTCACATATACTTGCCTCCTCACCTTCTGTTTCTCCTGCAACAACTTCTGCTTCCCATCCCCCGTTAACCCAGGTCATGCTGTACAAAATGGGCAACCTTGCCTATTCGATCGATGTGAGGGCCTCGAGGGTTGACATCATTCTGCAATCTATGATTGACCGAACGATAGATGCAACATTGGCTCCTATTCGAGAGGAATTGAAAGTACAATGAGGGATGATCATATCCCACATGTTAGAATTGGATGCCCTCACCGCTCGGGTTGAGGTGTGTGAGACGTCAAACCATTACTCTACAAATCTTGCAGCCTTCAAGGCTCAATTTCCCGGTTTGCGTCGAGCTATGGATGAGTTGAAATCTTCTAACATATCCATGTTGTGGGGCAGTGTTGAGATTCCTACGGATCCCAGTTCTGAGATGCCTACAATTCAAGTTGTTATTTGAGATTCCTCCGGCTTCTATGATCGATGATGCTGCAGCTGACGATGATGGAGAGTCCGACATATCCGAGATGAATAAGGAGAAGCTAGGGGCTCGTGATGAGGCAGATTTTGAGGATGACTTGCTATGGGTGGCCATGGAGGCCTCACTACACGACATGTCCATGATTGGCTCTAGTGGGTCTCACCCTACAGAGGAGATAGTTACACAGACTTCCAGGGCTGCAGTCGAGCTGGGCACTTATGCCCAGATTGAGCTTACCCTAGCTACCCAGAGTTCACCTAATGCCTGGCCTACGAGGGGGATCTTTACTCTCCCTCCATTTTATTTTCTATTGATACATTCAGTGTTTTTATTTCACATTGAGGACACTGTTTAGTTATTTTTGTGGGGTGAAAGTATCTTGATACCTATCCTCTTGGGTGTATTTTTTTTTTTGTTTTGGATATTTTGTTGCTTTATTATTTTTGTTCGAAACTCTTCCATGTTGGTTGAATGCGAATGAATGTTGGCTTTATTTCATTGGTTTCTCTCTTGATTGCTAATTATGAATGTTGTTGTTGTTCGCTTGTACATTTGAGTATCGGTTATCATCAATACCGATGACTTGAATAGTTCTCTTGATTAACGATATGTTGTGCAAATCCAATGAGGCAACTTGAGTTGCATAAGTCTTGTGTGAACTTTTAATATTTCATTGTGACTAGTCAGATTTTCAAGGTGATTCTTGCAATGACCATTGTACGCAAGCTTAACTTGTAGAGTTATGACCGATAATTGTGTTTGATTTCATGCGTTGTGAGGTTTACTTGAAAGTGTGCATGATGATACCTAGAACTTGCCCCGTTGGTCCAATTGACTAGGATTGCTGAATGAAGGAAATGATCTTAGGCATAAATTTTTTAGAGTGAGCCTAATTGTTATACTTATGTGTGACCATGTTGTAAGCGTGTGAACCTAGTTTGGCACCATTTGATCCTAACCTTTTCATTGGAGGAAGCATGAACACAAATGGCCTTGTCCTTCCTACATAAAATCTTCGTGAAGCGTTGGTTTGTTTGCGTAGCAAACTTAGGCCCAAAGCCTAAGTTTGGGGTGTGGTAAGAATTAGGAATGAAATTGAGCAAGAATTTCATGAAATTCATCCTTGAAGGCATACATGGAAAAACATAGAAACCCTCCATATTTATAAAAAATAAACGGGAGATAAAAGAAATGCTTAATTTGTATCTATTGCGCTTTGTTGAGGAAATAAAATGGGTATTGATTTCACGTATAAGGACACTACTTCCAAATCAAGTGCCAATGATATTGAGTAGTAATATTACCCAACTAGTGAGTTGGGGTTTAGGGTCGAGTCCCAAGGGAATGGTTCGTAATTGAGAATCAATAGAAAAGCATAAAGTCAGTCATAGCTATAAACATTTATGAATAAAAATATGATAAATTAAAGGGTGACACAAGTGTCAAGTATCAAAGGGGGGAGGTTTGTAGTCAACTAGCAACTACAACAACAATTAACACAAAAATACGAATATGGAGACGGGATTCTTGGGATGTGATAGGATTATGGGCTAAGGTAAACAGCCGGGTAATTGCAATTAATAGTAAACCGCTGCAAATCATTCAATAAGATAGACTTTAGTAGGGGTAAACTTTCTCTCGAACAATTTACCCTGAATCAAATTGGTTTCTCTTAAACACCAATAAGCGACAATGAAGCACAGCCTTCACTTTACTCTATTCACTCTCTCGAGCTGAATGTGTGGAAAAGGGTTTAGGATTCACTCTCTCGAGTTGAACCCACGACAACCCAATACCCACAAACCATCGAACAAGTAATTTTGGTTTTAAAACCTCTCTCGAGCAAGCCAAAAACACGAAGTTAAGATTATATTTGCAACTACAACCCTATTAAATTCAACCATAATTACTAACCGAAATCACCTTTAAACAAGAAATAAACTATTAACTAACAATACCCAGCAGTTAAATCAACCCATAATCACACCCCAAGAATTGGGGTTTTAGCTAGACAAAGTAAAAAGATAGAAATTGATACCGAAATGTGTTTCCATCAACTCGGTACGATTAATATTGTCTTTAAAAATATCTAAGATGAAGAATATTCAACACCCACTTCCAATTTCTTAGAAAATAGAGATCTTCAAATCTTCAAAGCTAAGAGAAAATGTCTCCAAAAACAGTTCTAAGTTCTAAAACTTGATATTCTAAAATTTCATAAACTGATTGCATAAAAACTCCTTAAACTAAAAATTCAAACATTTATAGTTGTCAAAAAGTGTGATGCGAAGGATCACTCGGCGCAGTAGGTCGGGATCGCCGATCCACTTGGCAATCCGCCCTTTGGTAATTGTACCGCCTTACTGCATTGGCCTTGAGCAAATTCAAGTTTTGTAACTTTGGGCGATGAAGTACTGCATCGCGGACCCGTTTGGCGACTCGCCGACTGCTCTCTTCTATCGCCAAATTGATTTTCTCCTTCAGGGCTTGGCACATTGGAACATTAGGCGCGGCCAAGGCCATTTGGCGACTCACCCAATGGTTTGGGTGATCCTCGGGCATTCTTTTCTTCGTTCTTTCAGCTGCCTTATTCCTTTATGCTTATTAGTGTCCATGCTTTGTGCCTCAATCCAAATACCTGTAATTCAAGGATTTATATCAGTTATCGGCACAAAATATGCATTTAAGGACACTAAATCTATTAAAATAAATCCCCAAATGAGTCCAAATCGTGGGCTCATCAACACCCCAACTTAAACTTTTGCTTGTCCTCAAGTAAAACTCAAGTTCAGCAGTTCAGTAAGGATGTCTCAAATGGTGCTACACAAGACTCAATCAGGAATACACACAAGAAGACTCAACTTACTCATGCAATGATCAATTGTACACTCCAAGATTCAATTTGTGACTCACCTTTACCAAAGAATCTCAAGCTCACATTACTTGCTTCAAATGCAAGTTCAAACACAACAAAAGTGATCAAATGCCCTCACACAAAGAATGATACCATATTCACACACAATGATTCATAATATAAAGCTCTAGAATCAAATGCAACGCTCACACTCACAAAGATGAACACAATGTATGATTTCACCCATAGGTTTGCCCGTATTTTCCAAACGACTTTTGGTTCAGCTCATTCAAGATCACAAAGGTCTTTTCAAGTCTTGTAATTGGGATGAGTGCAGAGGTATGGTCATTTAGGCTCATAGATTGTAATCCTCATGAAATGTGATGTGAACAACACCTTTCCTTTTCTTCATCATTTTCATTCAAGCTCAAAAGTCACCTCTTATTCATCTTCCATGGATCATTGAAAACCCCATTTTCTTTGTATTTTCACAACTTTATTCCACAACTTTGTCTTTCGTTTTTTTTTTCATTCTTTTCTTTTTTTTCTTGTTTTTTTATATTGAGAGGTTCCATTTTTCTCATGGGCAAACGGGACTTCTTTACATTTTCTTGATTTGACTTTTCTTTTCACCACACCCCCAACTTAGCCTTTTCGCCTAAGTTGGCTATTCAAACAAACCACAAATCAAGAGAATTATGGGTAGTGGATCAATAAAAAGTCACAATGTTAACAAGTTTCTTCCAAGAAAGGGTTAAGGCTCAAAGGGTGCTCAAAAGGGTTTCACACACTCACCTTGTAGTACATGGGAGGAAAACCAAGGACCCAAATATATGTATAGGGCAAATATATGTTTTTGACGCATCTCCTTCATTAGTATCATCTACTTTAGAAAGAGATGCCATGGGAACTACATTGCTTAGATTAGTTCCTCTTTTGTATGTATAAAACTACTATGATTATGAATAAATAAATCCTCCCGTTCCTAAGCAAAAAAAAAAAGACATTCTATAAATTACTTTTCAACAAATTAGGAAATGCGATTATAATTTTATGAATAACAATGAATGTGGAGAGGAAGATTACTAATAGTAGAGATTGAGTTAGTTAGTTCAAAATCATGATTATACTAGCATGTTGTTCGTGATATTTTGACTATTACATGATTTTATTGTTGTTTTATCTATTTTTTCATTGTTTCTTGATTTTTCTTTTCTTGGTTGTCTTCTTCTTTTTTTATATCGAGATTTATTACACTTGAGTCGAGAGTCTTTTAAAAATAATCTCTTTTTCTTCATAAAGTAGAGATAAGATCTGCATACATCTCACTTGTGGAATTTCATTGGATGTACTGTTACTAATAAATAATTATATAATTGTAATTTAATTTTTATCTTGATTTTACCTGTATCTATAATTAAATTTATAACATATATTAATTTCAAATTTGATATCAAGATAACCTACTTAATTCTTTCGATCAAACGACTCTTAAGGTTAGGAAGAAAAAAATTTATCATCAAAAGTTTTTAATAGTTCCTTTAATACCTCTAAATGAAAAAACCTCACAAACAAATATTCCATGAATTATTTTTTATAAATTACGAAATGTAATAGTAATTTGATAAAAAATAAAGAATATGAAAATAAAGTGACAGTAATCGACCAAGGTGTCTGATTCAGGATTATAATTTGAATTCTCTATTTTACCTTTTATCCTGTAATTGTAATATAAATTTTATTTTGATTTTTAAAATTAACCTAAATTAAATACAAAATACATTTTATTTTAAAATTTATATCAATTACGTACTTAATTTTCGACTAGATGACTTTTAAAGTTAGAAAGATTTTTTTTATCGTCAACTTTTTTAATAGTTTCTTTAATATTTATAAATAAAAGGGTAAAAACAGATATGCTAGATATTATATTTTAACAAATTATGATATATAATACGTAATCTAACAAATTACATCAAATTAATCAGGAGCACACTCACACAGTTGAATATAGATATCATAACCGTGAGGTACAATGATACGTTTCACCATCTCTTTTACGTCCTGGATAAATTCCTTCCATGTCTGCAGGTCGATAAATCATCTCTCTGTTTTTTGAGAAAAACAGAGCAATGAAAGAATAAATCAACTCACATAATAACCTCTTTCGTTTGTAGTATTGCTTATCTATGTTATTTATTAAGATGGCAATAATGACAATAACAAAGATAACATATCAATATGATCTTATGAGGTCCGAAATGGTGAAATAATATGTCAAAAATGGTGAAATGTATGTAGACCTTAATCCTATCTTAATTTCGAACCCACAATTAGAAAAGGAAAAATGCATAGACACGTGACAATCTCCACCTCTATAAAACCCTCAATTATCTTCCTTCTCCTCACTACTTTTCCCGCAACTACAAAAACTTAACCTAAAACCCTAAAATACTCTTAGAAGAGGCGATCAATGGCTTCCGTCGAACAAATCCAAAATGGTTCTCTTGTAACGCATGATTTAGAAAATCCTCAAGTGAAACCAAAAGAAGCAGATGCAGGTTCAGTGAAAATCGTACCAAAGGTTTCGATAGAGAAGCCAAAATGGCCTGGATGGCCTGGGAGTTGTGTTTTCAGATTGATTGTACCGGTGCTCAAAGTTGGAAGTATTATTTGGTGTAAAGGAGAACTTGTTAAGAAGATGTGTGAGGAAACTGGGGCTAAGATTTGTGTACTTGATGGCCCTCCTTCTTCTCGTGATCGCGTTGTAAGTTTATCCTTTCTTTTGGTTATGAATTCCAATGGGGATGATGTTGTTTTTATACAAATTTTATATGATTCATGTTGATTTTACTGTCAAGGTTTGGATTTTAATGTGATGTTTTGTTTCATCACTGGTTAGGGGGGCGGAGAGGAGGGTTCAATTGAATCCCCTTTATCAAGCAGAAATAAACATACAACAGAGCCCCACTTCAAATTAGCACTACAATTGGTAATAACTAACTCCCATTCAACCAAATTCAACAATTGATCACATTGTCAAACCCCTAAGAATGGGGTTTTAGCTAATCATCATAAAAGAAGAAACTTCGGTACCTAATACATGTTCCATAGCTGGGTATTGATTTTTCAAGTCTGAAAATGAATAATACTTCTTTCTATTAGAACACCGACTTCCAATCTCTAACGAAAATTGCTTAAAATCAACAACAATAGTGTTTTTGTTCTCGCTTTTTCGTTCCACAATGACTGGATGCCTTATCTCTCTTCCAAAAATCATTTATATTTATCTGAGTTTTAACTTTTTGGGGTTGGTTGGCGAGGAAAGTCGGTCTTTGTCGACCAATCGATGACTCGCCAATAGACCTTGCCCATTGCCTTCTTACTTCATTTTTTCATTCAACATGCACGGTAACTTTAGGCGGCCTATATCGGGATCGCCGACCACTTCCACGATGCCCTCTTTGTACCTTTGGATCGCCCATTCACTTGCATGTTTACTGCTCATTCAGTGCTTTTGTCGGTACAATCTCTCTTCGTCGATCAATTTGGCGAATCGCCAATATGAAACACAATTCGTCCAAATTTTTCTCATTTCAGACATGGTGTACTGTAAATTTAGGCGGGCTAGGAACCACTCAGAGATTCGCCAAGTAGTTTTGGTGATCATCAGGGTCACTTTTCTCCATCTCTTCAGCTTGTTGGTTCCTTTATACTCGTTGTTGTCCTTGCTTTGATCCTTAACATGTATTGTTGAAAATCAAGGTCTTGACATCAGCTTATGGCATAGATTAGGTATTTGAGGACACTAAAAACTATCAAACTAAGCTCCAAATGAGTCCAAATCTCAGACTCATCACTGGTCACCCCCAAGTTTTACCTGGACCTGAGGTGCCTCTTCTGCAGGTTTACTTTGCGGGGTTTGTTGTAACACCTCAAATTTTGGACAAAAGGAAAATGCAAATTCCGGGTTAGTGTGTGTGTCTACAAGTCCCATCTACGAACCATAAAAGCTTCTACTGGTCGTAGATGGCAACCATAGCAAGTAGGAAAACCTACGAATCATACATGAGGTTCGTCAAATAAGATTCTGTGATCATTTTAAACGATTGACCGGTATGATCCGTGAAACGACCTACATTCTGTAGAAGGACCTGTGTAGGTCCAAACCGTAGATAGGGGTCGGCGATTTTTTTAAAGGGATTTTTAGTCTTTTCCCAAATTGATTAATGCCTAAAATAGGTCATTTTAATCATAATCCTTAGTCCTATATAGGTCTTCTAAGCCTGAAAACTACCCACTCTAAGCTTAGGATTTGGCTGGAAGAGCTCCAATTGACCATTGATTGTGGGCATCGAGTCTAAGGTATGAGGGTATTCATCTATGGACTTCTTTCCTCCATAGGGTTCCTAAATTCTCCACTTTTTACAAGCTAGATTCTTCCATGGAAGTTAGGGTTTTATTCAATCTTCATGGGTTCTTTTCAATTATGACTAAATTGATTGTTTTTTTTATCTTTTAATACATTATTTGAAGTAATTACATGTTTTTAATTTAAATTCACATGAACCCATGCATGATCCATGATCTATCGACTATGATCAGATGATGAAGCTTATGAATTATGAAAGATGAATTTATGAAGATATTCATGTTTCTTTATGAAATTCATATAAATGATTTAAGATTTCTTTGATAGTAAAACATCGATGTTATTGTTGTTTTTGTAAAAGGATTTCTCACATACTACTCAAAACATGATTGTGAAAGGTTTTTTTTTACAAAAGGGATTCATAAGGTTGAGAGGTTTTCTCACATAAGTTGAATCAAGATTAAGGTACTATTCTAAATGAACTCTATCTTGGATTGACTGCATAAATGTGTCTTTCCATGTATAATAAGATAAGTATGATTAATAACTATTATGTGGGATTTATTCTTAGCACCGACTGGAATAGTGGTGATTACCCGTGTCCCAAAACTATGTGACACAATAGGTTTTTCTTAGATAGATATTAGCTTGTGGGTCCACTTTAGCTGAAGTTTATGGTTCTTACCTTGGCAAGTAAGGACATCTCTTTTCCATGTGGGATATAGACCTGATTCCATGTTATAGCTTACATAGTCTATGCCGGTTAAAGGTAAACTTCCCACAATAATGAACTTATGTTACTTTTAAAGTATCTCACATGTGTTTTATGAGGTGTTTAGCTTGAATTAACCATGATTATGACTAATGATTTCTAACATGTTCTTTCGTGATTTAGCTCGGTCATTGCATGTCATATAAAGTCTTTTTAGCATCATTTCATAACTTTTATGCATTGCTATCATACTTTATACATTCCATGTACTAAGGCGTACTTGTGCCTACATTGCTTCACTTATGTAGGGTTCAAAGCTCCTCCCCTATACTTGTGGCTAGTTGATTCATTTGAGCTTTTCTAAAGATAGGTGAGTCCTCATTATCCGACGACCAAGATTCTTTTATTGCTTTTATGTCATTTCCATTTTCAGACTTTGTATGTGATGTATGGGTTATGTCCCAATCATTTTCCTTATGATGTCATAGATGGCTTTGAGACTTATGTTTAGACTTCCACTTTTAACGAACTCTTTTGTATGAAATGCTATATTTTAAACTCTTTACTTCTATTATCTTGTATGATGTATGCTAAGTAGCTTTTATAGGGCCTCATAGAGTTCTATATTGTAACACCTCGAATTTAAAAAATGCTAGAAAGGGTCAAACGGGCAAGTCATGAACCTAAAATGGACCATGGACCCTTCATGGATCCCTAGATAGGCCGTGTAGGAGACCACGGTTCATTAAAAGGCTCGTGGTAAGTTTCTAGAACATGCCCTAGGTAGGTCTTACTCACGCGGACGCCCAGACAACTCGTGGTGATGTTGACGGAACGGGTCGTCAAGTGGCCTAATCAGAAGGGGTTTCTCCTTTAGTCACTGTTAAGGGACATAGACGTCTAAACGGTCTGTGAAGCTTCACATAGACCATAAATTCATCCATGAAACTGACTTTCCAGACATAGAGTTTAGGGTCAACTTCAAACGACTTTCAGCACAAAATGAATTAGGTGGCCCATGACCTATCAAATTAAAGATAATTCAGTCCTCTATCAAACTCCACCTAGTTTTCCTAATTACAAGTCCAAAATTAAAGGTTATGACCACAATAGTGAATCCCTATTGGGAAGAGCATCTTAACGACCCACTTGACGGGCCGTGGTGCTCTAGATGACCTATGAAGTACTTCCAAAGAGTCATTTAAGTAGTTTTTCAATAAGGGTCATGTGGGTCTTGTACGTATTGTTCTAATTCAATACTATGTCGTTTTACCTTCTACCCTAGGCCCTATATAAACATTTTTACCCCCAAAACTACCAATTTGAATTAATTCTCCTAAATTCTCTAAACTTGACCAAATTCATCCTCTCCACAAAATCTTCTCTCTATATCAAGGAAAAATAAGAAGTTAGGGTTCTTGTTGCGTCCAGATGTACACGCAAGGCACGTGGTCACTCAAGTAATACAGTGACTCTTTCGAGCCGGATATTCGAACCCAAAGGACTTCAAATCAACAAATATTAACTTTGTTGTATCTAAAATAAATTTACTTATGTATGGAGTTTGTTTATATCTACTAAGTTAAACAATCTCAAATATTAATTACTACAATTAAACAATTTAGAACAAGGGAATTTCACAATTTGGGGAAAATATTCAAGGGTTGTAGCATATAACGATTTAGAGCATAATATTAACTTATCCTTGCATTCGACGGGGTGTCCTCATTATTGACTCACAAGGTTAATTTTACGATCATAATCTCCCGACCTCTAATCGCCTACCACCATTAACAACCGAACTACATCGTAGAGCGGGAATAAGCATGAACCAATGGTGGAGCATTAATCTATCATTTTGTATATTAATCAAACGCGGCATATAGGTATAAGCCTATCCTATATAAGAAACACTCTACGTTTTACCCTAGAATGAACACGCTTCTCACATTCTTTGGTCTATCCCTCTATTCGTCTTCTGAGTTCAAGAGCGGACAATGAGTTTATTTTAATGTTGATCATTAAAATAGTTAAACAAGAATGTAAGCATAAATCATAAGAAAACCCATCTCATGCTAGAAATAAATATTATTACACTATTATCGTTGCTACAACCCTAGAATAAGGGAATTTAGCTACTCATAGAACAAAACATCATCCAATAATGTTTATAGATCATAAAAGAGTTTAACAAAATGAAGGAGTAGAAGAAAAGCCCTAGATAGTGTCAGCAAAATCGCCCAAATCACTGTTCTCTCATTTTTCCAAAATTGGATTATGATAAAATAATACAACTGGACTATTTATAGTTTGAAATAAAACATGTGACTTAATTCTGGTGTCCAGGTCCGCGTGTTCGCTCGCTTCACACTGTGAATATCCTGAACTCACTCCGCGATGCGCGTCCATCGCGCATTCCACTGTTTTGTAGAAATCATTTTCTGCATGCAGGTATCAGCTCCGCGATGCGGAGGTGCTCCCTCCTAGTGTATTTTCCAGCTTCTTGGCCATTCTCCTCAACAACTTCGGCTTCTATTTTCTGACCTCTTTCAAGTTGCCCTTTTTAGCTCCTTCTTCTTTGCTTTTCACCCTAAAACATTTAATCATATTGGTTAGAGGAAACAGAATCAATAGACTCTAAAATTTTAGTTCCGACTATGAATTTGTTCTCAAACTTAGTTATATATATGGGAAAAAATGGTTATTAGGCGCATAAATACGCCTAAGATCACCACCCCACACTTAAAGCTTTGTTCGTCCTCGAAATCTTCTACACTTTCAAACATACGACTACTCTACTACACTTCCCTCTAAAGGCATTCCATCTTTGTCCACAACAACTACCAACACTTCACGACAGCATAGCAATATCATTCACCCAATTGGACAACTCACACAAGACCTTCTAACCTCAAGAATGGACTCTTAAAACGCAGTAGACTTATGCACAATTTTGGGATACATAATTATATCACCTCATTAGACATGTGCCCTCACCACAAATGAACACCTTGATTTACTCACACATAAAATTTTACACAATAATGAGTGTGGGAAGCAAATTTCACTCTCACTCTCAAAAGAATTCTCATGCCACAACCAACAAACAATAGGCTTGCCCTTAGTGTACTGCATCACTACTTTCAAGAATAAGGAAGTTCAAGATCAATTAGGTCATTTAAGGGTTGTAATGTAGGCTAGGGGACGGGTAGAAACTATTTTTTGGATATAAATAGTGACTGCATTCCCAAGCGCTTTAATACAAGACAAACTTCATTTTTGGACCTTCTTTTAATAACCGTATTCTTATGCCCCTTTTCTTAAACCATATGGTCCTTTGTTGTATGGCACTCAACATTCACTTCTTCACACCATTTTTATTCTCAATTCATTACATATTTTTTACGAGCCAGACTAATGCTGGGGCGTCCCATTCATTCTTTCGATTCATTCACTATTGTTCACACAAAGCGCTTGGGACTTTTTGGATAATATTTATAGGCCATAGAAGGAACGGGAAATAGCTTCATGCTCGGCTACCAAAGAATAAGCTAAAGGCTTGAAGGGGTTAACTAAGGATATCCATCAAGGTGAGTACCAAGAGAAAACAAACAAGGCTATAAAGGAAATGCCTACATCAGTTCCTCAACTCCTTATCCTCTTTTTCGCTTTGCGGACACACCAGGAAAGTTCTGGACCTCAATTAGTAGTAAGGGATACACAATTCTTACACATAAGGAGCACATTCAAATCAGAACTGATCACTACAGACTACTTTCCAATCACTGACAAAAAATCATTTTAAGCACACACCCTTTAGAGTCACGTAAAAGACCCTAAATGTCTCAACAACAAAGTCATCCATTCTTTTCACCCTTCAGTGTAACTCAAAGCAGTTGTGCAGCCTTAGCACAATGACAACCCTACAGACCCAAATGACGAGAACTGCCCTTAAGACAGTTGTCATCCATCTATTATAGGGTGGCTTGACTCAACTATGACACTTACTCAATCCTAAGAAACAAAATCTTTTTTTATACGGTTCAACGGGACTGTCCTTGGCTAAAGAACCGAAAACACCTTTCAAGGAACCCAAAAGAAAATAGCAAAAACAAAATAAAACTATTTACACAGATATAATACTCCTATCCCACACTTAAAAATGCAACACAGTCCCCAGTGTGACATATATCAAAATGAAAGCAAAGTAAGGCGGGTGTACTTCCTTGATCATTCATCTATGTCAGCATCCCCGACGGTGCCCTCAAGAGCCAAAAGTTCACCCTCCTCTGCATCAGACTCGGATTCATTATCCGACATGGTTCGTCACTTGTCTTCATCAGTTGGAACATCATCTCATACGGGCTCCAGAAATGTAGGCCAGAGTCCCAAGAATGCCTGAGTATGTTCATTTAGGGGGTACCTAGATGCAATTTCGTCCAACTGCTCCTCAGTTGAAGAGCGACACCTATTTCTGTGGTGTAGCATTTAAAGTCCAAACATGCATGCAACAAATAAATCATCTCTCATGTTGTGCTCTGCTATAGTGAGGGTGGGTCCATGCATGTTCTCCGACCCCTTTGTCTTTGTTAAATCAAGGGGTGTGGTTAACAAAGGTGCCATGTAATCCACACTTTCCTCTGGAACTCCAACTCGCCTGCACAAATTAGTAATTAGTCCCCTAAAAGCATACCTTCGACCTCGATGCACTTTTGCGTTTCGCATGGCCGATTTCAACACTGCTCTTATATTTATAGGGACGTCCTTCATCAGAGCATACACCAAGCACACGTGGTCCCTCGTCACTTTAGTGAAATGCAACCCTGGTATCAAGCAATTCATTACAATTTTTAGCCACACCCGAGCTTAACAATTCATGTGAGCATAAGGATAGGATTGATGATAGTCACGGTGCCCATGCCTAATCCACTTTGTAGTGGACTGTGCTCCACACATAGTGTGTCGAATTGTCTGATAATGAGGGATGATATTTAACCCTGTCAAGACATCAGAAGGGGCATCTACAGTCCCCTATGTTTGATTTATAGCTGAGGGTGTCAGAGGGACCTCCACGCAAGGCATTGTTACAAAGTGAGAACGAGCATCAGGTTTCCAATTTGTATAGAATTCCCGAACCACACTAACATTGCACTTTGTTGGATTTTGAAAGATGAATCCCATGTGCAACTCTTGTAGGCGACGCATAATGCTCCTCTCTAATTGGACATCATCATGTATCACATTCGAGAAGTACTTGGCTTCGGTGTGTGTTTATACCACTTTTTACCCTCAATTGTGATAGCCTTTGCCCCGTAACGTTGTGTCTGCCCTCGTAGGACTGTGGGTGTTGGGGGAATTGTTCTGCCCGTCCTTAATCTTTTACGATTGCTAGACGCAACAGCTTTGCTAGACCTTTGTGTGCTAGACATGTTATCCTTCAATCAGACAATTATCATTTTAGTTAATGAGACCCAATCATGAAAGATCACCCCACACTTATTTTCAAGCACAACTTTGACAAACAACACGATACTCAGACTTCCCAATGTTATTTTCAGCATATTATTCTCAAAATTCATCTCATTTTAATCATACAAACCCCTTAATACTATGATTCAACTCAATAATTCGAACCAACAATCATACTTTTACTCAATCATACCCCTTAGAACATATTGGCTACTCAAGACTTCACAAAACCCAAATTTCAACTTACCCACTCAAAGTATCCCTTTCTTATCCTCAATCAAGTTCATTAGGTAGGCAGAAGACCATAGAGAATAAACAATTCCAACAAATAAAGCCAACTTACCCATCAACCACAAGAATCTTAGCCCTAACTTTAGTAATTCATCCCAAGAAAATAACTCAAAGAGTAGGAAACAAACCTTTAATTCTTAGACCCACAAAATATGGAAGAGCTTGATGAGAAATTTCCACTTCGTGACACATATTTTTCTTTTGAAGGAAAGAGTTAGGGTTGAAGGGGAAAGGAGAATGAACGAAATTGTGAAGAGAAAATGGGGTTTAAGGGACGGATTTGAGGATTAAAAGGGGATGGAGGTCGGGTTTTACCATATTAGCCGGGTTAAACCTGACTTTTTAATTGAAAATTCTCGAAAACTTACCAAGTCCGCGATGCGGAGCTGTCGCAGACATGCCTTGTGAATTTTTCTTCGTCACACAAGAGAAGTGATGCGCTGTGAAAACAAGTCCGCAACGCGAAGCTGTCGCGGACTCCACTGTTTATCCCTCATAAATTGCATAATTTTCATCAACATTTCTGCGACGGGAAGCTGTCGTGGACGTGACTTGGATTTTCTTTCTTCGCCTGGGGCCATCACCTTGCAGAAACTGGTCCACGACGCGGAGCTATCGCGGACCTCACTGTTTTCCACCCAGTTTTTTTTTTTAATTACATATTACAACTTTTAAGATAAATTAATTAACCTATAACTAAACTTCCACCCAACTAACCTATCAAAACAATATACAAAGAAAAAAAAATCTTCTAGAGTACAAAGTCACGTGTTGCCTCCCACGTAGTGCCTGATTTAACATCGCAGCACGACTCAGCTCCCTCTCATTCATTGTTGAGATCCACTTTTTCTTCTTCTCGATCCACCTCTTGTTGAAAATAATGCTTCACCCTCTATCCATTCATGATGAACATGGATTTCTTACCTTCATTCCATAACTCTACAGCTTCGTGGTCGGTCATGCGCACCACCTCAAATGGTCCGCTCCATTTTGTCTTCGACTTACCTGGAAACAACCGCAATCTTGAGTTAAACAACAATACCTTTTGACCAGGCTCAAGGAGTTGGGGTAAAATATGCTTATCAGGCCATCGTTTAGTCTTCTCCTTATAAAGCCTAGCATTTTCATAGGCATGGAGTCTGAATTCCTCCAATTCATGTTACTGACCCATCCTTTTTCTCCCAGCTAGTTCCGGATCTAGATTTAACTTCTTCACTACCCAGTAAACCTGATGTTCTAATTCAACTGGAAGGTGACATGCCTTACCAAACACCAAGTGATAGGGATAAGTCCCTATTGGTGTTTTCTCAGAGGTCCTGTACGCCCATAATGCATCATCAAGCTTCATTGCCCAATATTTTCTTTGGGCATTCACTATTTTCGGTAGAATCTACTTCACCTCCCGGTTTGATACTTTTACCTTGCCACTAGTTTGAGGGTGATGCGCTGTAGCTACCTTGTGCCTGACTCCATATTTAGCTAAGACATTTTTTACCAATTGATTTATGAAGTGTGTCCCTCCATCACTGATTATTGCTCTACGAGTTCCAAACCGAGTAAAGATATGCTTCTTTAGAAACTTTAGCACCACTTTAGCATCATTAGTAGGCAAATCTACTGCCTCAACCCACTTTGACACATAGTCCACAACCACAAGTATATATTGATTTCCATTAGATGGAGGAAATGGTCCCATGAAGTCGATCTCCCAGACATCAAATATTTTGACCTCCAAGATATTATGCAAAGGCACCTTATGTCGTCTGGAGATAGTTCCCATCCTCTGGCATTGATCATAATTTTTTGCATACCCTACAACATCTTCAAACATTGTAGGCCAAAAGAAACCTGATTGGAGCACCTTATGTGCAATGCGCTCACCTCCATGATGACCTCCATATGCAGAGGAGTGACAACTATCCATCACTTGTTTCATCTCAGATTCAAGCACACACCTCCTCATCATTTTGTCCGGCCCTTGCTTGAAGAGACAATTTCAGGAATTTGTTTATATCTACTAAGTTAAACAATCTCAAATATTAATTACTATAATTAAACAATTTCAAACAAGGGAATTTCATGCTTTGGGGAAAATATTCCAGGGTTGTAGCATATACCGATTTTAAGGATAATATTAACTTATCCTAGCATTCGACGGGGTATCCTCATTATTGACTCACAAGGTTAATTTTACGATCATGATCTCCCGACCTCTAATCGCCTACCACCATTAACAGCCTAACTACATCGTAGAGTGGGGATAAGCATGAACCAATGGCAGATCATTAAGCTATCATATTGTTTATTAATCAAACGTAGCATATAGGTATAAACCTATCCTATATATGAAGCACTCTAAGTTTTACCCTAGATTGAACATGCTTCTCACATTCTTTGGTCTATCCCTCTATTCTTCTTCCGAGTTCAAGAGCGGACAATGAGTTTATTTTAATGTTGATCAGTCATTAAAATAGTTAAACAAGAATGTAAACATAAATCATAAGAAAACCCATCTCATGCTAGAAACAAATATTATTACACCATTATCGTTGCTACAATCCTAGAATAAGCGAATTTTAGCTACTCATAGAACAAAACATCATCCAATAATGTTTATAGATCATAAAAGAGTTTACAAAAATGAAAGCGTAAACGAAAAGCCCTAGATAGTGTCAACAAAATCACCCAAATCGTTGTTCTCTCATTTTACAAAAACTGGATAATGATAAAATAATACAACTGGACTATTTATAGTCTGAAATAAAACACGTGACTCAATTCTAGTGTCCAGGTCTGCGATGCGAACCTGTTCCTTTGCTTCACATTGTGAATAGCCTGAACTCACTCCGCGACGCGTATCCATCGCGTATCCATCGCGTATTCCACTATTTTGTAGAAATCTTTTTCTCCATGAACGTTCCAGCTCCGCGACGCGGAGGTGCTCCCTCCTAGTGTATTTTCCAACTTCTTGGCCATTCTCCTCAGTAACTCCGACTTCTATTTTCCGTCCTCTTTCAAGGTGCCCTTTTTAGCTCCTTTTTCTTTTCTTTTCACCCTGAAACATCTAATCATATTGGTTAGAGGAAACGCAATTAATAGACTCTAAAATTTTAGTTCAAACTATGAATTTGTTCTCAAACTTAGCTATATATATGGGATAATTGGTTATTTGGCACATAAATATGCCTAAGATCAGTTCTTAAAGTTGAAGTCTTCTATCTTCATCATTAATGAAGGATTCAATCAAGTTTCAATTCACCCATTGAGCCCCCAAAGTTTCTTCAAATTCTTCAATTCAATTTCTCAAGATTTGATTAGATTTTTACTCTATTCCTCATGGGTTCTATTTATATGGATTCAATTGCTTTATTATGATCTTATTTTGATGATTTTGAGATAATTACATGCTCTTCTACCAATTCAATGTGAACTCATGCATTGATTTATGAATTTTGACTATGAACCCGAATTTACATAAATTTATGAAGAAGCTTGAATCTATGGATATGTTTTATGAAATTATGGATGTTTTTACGAAAGAAATGTTTATGACTCAAGTAATCTTATAGATAAATATATGTATATGTTCTATGAATATTGGCCACATAAAAATGTCATCTAGTGTTGCCCTCAATGATTTACGGACTATATTCCTAAATTAGGTTTTGACTAGTATGGTATTCGAATATGCCACAATGATTATAGATCACACATTCAATACTATATCCATTACTAGTAGGTCATTTCTAGTATGAAGTGAATGACTATGGGCCTTAAAAGCTATTATGAAAAGATCATGGATAGTGAAAGGTTTTCTCACGCATGTTCTAAGGATCTATCCTATGATGTTTCTATCTTGGACTGATTGCTTAATTGTACCTTTCCATGGATGATACTATGACTTTAGCTTGGATTGGCTACTTGATGAGCCTTTCCATGGATAATAAGAGAAGTTACGATTAAATACTATTTATTCTGTGGGATTTATTATTAGAACCGAAAGGATATTGAGATGGAAGCTCTCCCATAGCTAGAGGTCGGGTTTCTGGTAGCTATCTCATTATCCCATACCTATAAACCCCCATACGATGATTGTCTTAGATAGAAATTATCTTGTGGATCCACCTAAGCTAGAAGTTCATGGTCCTTACCTGTGTAAGTAGGACATCCCTTTTCAGTATAAGGCATAC
Source organism: Solanum tuberosum (assembly GCF_000226075.1). Classification (NCBI taxonomy): domain Eukaryota; kingdom Viridiplantae; phylum Streptophyta; class Magnoliopsida; order Solanales; family Solanaceae; genus Solanum; species Solanum tuberosum. The sequence goes on along the minus strand of NW_006239136.1, from coordinate 744,427 downwards.
GGTGGATTCCATGTTATGGCTCGCATGGTTTGATTGTTGGTTAATGGAAAACTTCCCATAAAAAGAACTCAGTTGATTTCTAATGTTTTATGAATTTTCCTTCATGATTTAAAGATGCATGATCATGTCTTATATTTTGTTGCATTCCTCTCATGCTTTGTACATTCCATGTACTAAAGCATACTTTTCCAACATTGTTTTACTAATGTAGGCCTTGGAAATTCTTATCCTTCTGCTCATGGCTAGTGATCACCTTAGTAGATTCGAAGATTAGTGAGTCCCCATGTTTTGAGGGCCGAACACTTTATTGCTTGTTGTCTTACTTTTTCGTATTGTATGTGATACATGGGTTATGTCTCAATCACTCATGATGTATTAGATGACTTGGAGATTATGTTAGTGTAACACCTTGGATTTGAGAAAATAAAAAAATGCCGCTTTCCAGGACCTTGTGCCAGAAGCTACCGACAATCCATGGTCTGACACACGGTCTGTAGGTTGCTTCCGTCATTGGGATCCAAAGTTTGATGGTCTCTAATCCCACCAAAGGTCGACCAGTATGGTCTATGGTTGGACCTATGGACTATAGGTCTGACCGTAGGTGAGGGGGGCCAACAACCAATTGGAGGAAAATGGTTGTTGGGTTAACTTCAAATGGTCATATATTTAAGCACAAAATTAATTAGGTGGCACATGATCATTCAAATTAAAGATAATTGAATCCTCTTTCCAATGCCACAAATTTTTCTAAAATCCAAGCTTGAAGTAAAATGTTATGCTTGTTTTAGTGAAGTCCTATCAGGCAGAGCATGAACGATAACCCTAGACGACGACCGGTAATCAGAACAACAGTTTCAAGGGTAGTTGGAATGATCACAGCCTCTCATAGAGTTCACCTACAATAATAGCTTCCATTCCAGTATTCAGATGGCCTCGTAGGATACACTATATGGGCGTAGATGCAAGTCCCCAATTGGTTGGTTTGAAGTAGCTGAAGTAGCCTTGATTAGGCCAGATTCGGTTCATGAGGTAATGGAAAAAGTTCAGCTCATCAGAGATAGACTAAAGATAGCTCAGAGTTGTCAGAAGTCCTATGCAGATGTGAGAAGAAGGGACTTAGAGTTTGAAATCGATGATTGAGTTTTCATGAATGTGTCACCTTTGAAGGGGGTGATAAGATTTTCCAAGAAAGGAAAGCTTAGTCCTAGATATGTAGGCCCTTACAGAATCCTGAAAAGGGTTGGTAATGTGGCTTATGAGTTAGAGTTGCCGACAGAACTAGTAGTAGTTCATCCAGTATTTCACATTTCCTTGTTGAAAATGTGTGTGGGAGATCCTCCATCAATAGTACCACTAGAGAGTATGGCTGTGAAAGATAGTCTCACTCATGAAGATGTGCCAATTGAAATTATGGACCGTTAAGTTCGTAGGTTGAGAAAAATGAAAGTCACTTCAATGAAGGTTTTATGGAGAAGTCTGTCAGTAGAGGGAGCTACTTGGGAGGCAGAAGCAGCCATGATGGCCAAATATCCTCATCTCTTTCCTTCTGATACCATTTCAGCTTGAGGTAATAGTTCCTCTATAGTCTCTCAGTTTACTCTTGTGTAATTTAGTCTCAATATCTTGTTCCCTCAGTTATTCTTGTATTTTAGCATAATTACATATTCATGGAACTCAGTTCAGTTAGATATCAGTTTCTAGTACTTAGTGGAAGGGATTGTAACTCCTTCCCTCCATACTCAACTTGTTTAGGCTTAATTCAAGGACGAATGTTCCCAAGGGGAAGATATTGTAACACCTCAGGAAAATAGAATAATACATCTTTCCATGACCTGCTGCCAGAACCACAGAAGCCACTAACGGCCCATGGTCTGACACATGGTCTATAGGTTGCTTCAGTCGTTGAGGTCTAAAGTTTGATGGTCTCTTATCCCACCAACGATCGGATGGTACGGTCTGTGGTTGGACCTACGACCCATAGGTGAGGGTCAACATCTAATTGGAGGAAAATGGTTGTTCGGTCAACTTCAAACGGTCATGTCATTTAGCACAAAATGAATTAGGTGGTCCGTGACATTACAAATTAAAGATTATTGAATCCTCTTTCCAACGCCACCGAGTTTGATAAACTCCAAGCTCAGAGTAAAAAGTTATGCTCGTTTTAGTAAAGCCTTGTCAGGCAGAGCATGAATGACAACCTTACACGACGGCCAATAGTCCAAACGTTGGTCCGTCAGTCCCACCATGGATGACCTTCATCAGCTTTTGAGTTAGGGTCATTTTGATTTTTTCCCTATGTGTTGGGGAACTTAACCTAAGTTTTTTTATGACTAAACTACGTTGTTTTACTCAGTCTAAGCCTAATAACCTAGTCAGACATACCCAGAACCCTAATTCTCCAGAAATCATCCAAATTAGAGCGAAAAGAAAAGAAAGAGGCGCTTGTTTCTTTCAAGAACAAGGAACAGTGTTCTTCAAGTTTCAGACCCAAAATCCAAAGGATTTCTCTGTAGATTTCGTCACCAAGTATGTGGAATTTCACTAGTGGGTTCCTTTCACCCATTAGATCTCTAGATTTCAGTAAGTTCGTTGATTCTACATAGCATGTTTAGACTTAGGGTTTCTAAAATCTTGGAGAATTGTTGTGATTTTAGTTTCTATAGTATCTATAGTTTGAATAACATATTTTCTTGGAAGCGTTGCATAATTCCTTCGATAAAACTCAGAACCCTAGTTTGTGTAAATTATCTTAGTTCATGAATTATACTTGCTAGGTCAGTTAAACACAAAATCATTCCCTAGATTTCAAATGTCAGATTATCATTATATAGATGTTGTATTCTCAGTTAACATGTCAATATTTTGAGCTATTTAGTGAATTTTAGCTTTATATATATTCAGTTGGGAGTCCACTTAGCACTGAGTATGACTAGGGTTCAGCGTACCCGCATAGTCCCAAAACTATGTGCCCACAAAGGATTATAAGTCCCCTCTATTGGGCATCAGTATTAGCGATCATGCCACATTCATGCCTTTATACCTTGGAAAGCTATGTTGGGTCCTCTCGATGAGGCGTATACATCATACTCCACATTTATCTCACGTGGTTTATGTCGGTTATTATTATCTCCCACAGTCATACACTTAGTGCATTTGACCAGGTCTTCAGCAGTTATATTAGTATACAGTTCAACATGTTATCTTCATGATTAGTACTTGGTCATTGCATTCAGTTTAGTTTTTAGTTATATTTCAGTACCTAAAACTCTTTTCAGATTACATCATTGCTCAGTTATGTATTGTTCAGCTTATATATTTTTTATTCAGCATAGTATCTATTTCCTGCATGCTCAGTACATTCCAAGTATCGATGCATACTCTGCACTACATCCTTTCAGGATGTAGGTTCAAGTACTCAGCATATAACGCTCTGATTGATTCTCGGTCCGTATTCAGTACCTTCAGTGGTGAGTCATCATATTTCGAGGACAATAGACATGCTTTCATTTTATTCATTTGTTTTGTTTCAGTTATGTTAGAGTTATCTAGAGGGCATGTCCCAGCAACTCAACTCAGTTAGAGGGTTTTTTCAGACATGGCAATAGATTAGGCTTGAGTTGTTAAGTGGTTGTCAGTTATCACTTATCTCTTAATATGTTTTATATACAAAGACTAGTTGGGTGTTTCCCCATTTTCTGATATCCACTATTTTAGCTTCTGCATAGTATATGTTTTACTTAGTTATTTTCAATATACATATGATATGCCAAATTCAGGGTTAGCTTGGGGTCACTCGTGATCCTAGGTCCCGTGTTACATCAAGGGGGTAGACTCGATACTTGATAAACTTGGTATTAGAGCATTAGGTTCAAGAGTCCTAGGATGTTTGAAATCCGCACTAAGTAGAGTCTCTTTTATGGGTGTGAAGCACGCCACATCTATGAGGGGGAGGCTCCAAAGTGTTTTAAGAAATATTTCACTTCCTTTGCTATTCTTATCATGTGTGAGGTATGATTCAACTTCTCCTTTCTAATCCAATGTTATGAGTTGCAAATCATGCCTCCTCATAGAGCTAACACACAGAATACTAATGCACACACTACTAACACCGTTCCTTTAGTGCTGAACCATGAGGTTGCGAATGTAGAATTTCACAATGTGATCCAACTCTTGGTGGCCAATCAGAATAATCAGCAGGTCACTGTTCCTGCAAATACTAGTGGTGGATCAACAACATCCAGGTTTGAGACTTTGTTTGGATGAATCGGCCTGAGTTTTTAGGGTCCTTGGTTGGTGAGGACCCATATAACTTTATTGATGAAGTCAAAAAGATCCTAGAGGTGATGCAAGTGACTGGAAATGATAGGGTGGATCTGGCACCCTATAACTTAAAAATGTGGCTCATATCTGGTTAACTCAGTGGAAAGACAACAGGGGTGTGCATGCAGCTCCTGTGACTTGGGATTGTTTTACTGGAGAATTTCTGGATAGGTTCTTCCCAAGAGAGTTGAGAGAAGCTAAGGCGCATGAGTTTATGAAATTGAAGCAGGGTTCAATGTCGGTCCAAGAATAAGGAATAAAGTTCACTCAACTCGCCAGGTATGCTCCATATATGGTTGGTGATTCGAGGGCACAAATAAGCAAGCTATTATTTGTAGTATCCGATTTGGTAAAGACCTAGTGCAGGAATGCTATGCTGTTACCAGATATGGATATCTCCAGACTCATGACTCATGTTCAGCAGGTTGAGGGAGCTAAGCTTAGGGAAATGGATAAGGACAACAAGAAGGCTAGAACATAAAATAATGAATAGTCACAACAAAAGTAAGGCGGTGGTAATCACTCACAGTTTCAGCAAAGGACTACAGCCCCAACACCTTCATCAGCTAGTGTTCCATCCCCTAGGTTTCCAGAGGATCATAAAGGTAGGGTATCAACCTCTAAGTCTCTAGGGAGTACTTCAGGTAATCGGACTTTCCCAACTTGTCAAAAGTGTGGTAAGAACCATCCGGGCGAGTGACTTGCAGGCAGAGAGGGGTGCTTTGGGTGTGGTCAATTGATACACCTAAATTACACTTCACAAAAGAAGTATAAACGGTTGTTTCCAAATAAAGAAACCAACTTATAGGTCGATCCCATGAGGAATATGGTTCAGACATAAACTTAACTCACAATTATCTCCATTTAGTCAAACTATTTCCGATAAAGGTAAACATCGGGGGTTGTAAATAAATAACATATTGTTGATTTTAACGATTAAGTAACAAGTAAACAATATTCACAATTTGAGATATCAATATAAGATGGAAACTAGGGTATATGTGTTCCCCACAAGCTCTTATCGCAGTAATCCTAATAATAGTAATCATATCCTAGTGTTTGACATGGAAGGCTGATAAGTTAGGTATCCTTAAGTGATTGGTAATCCAAGTAGGAACTTTCACTTGCAACTTGGTAAGTCTACGGGTGTGTGTTTTACCTAACCCATACCTTTACCCCAGATTAGTCATCGTGTCAATTTAGTTGGGTATTCATCCTCACATCAATTGATTAAAATAAGACTATTAGATAATAGTAAATTCTTGACTAAATCTTTGTTGTTTAATATTTTTCTCATTCATTACCCCCTTGGTAAGGCAAGTAATAATGAGGCGAGTTCTAAAGTTGCGCACCGCTAGAAAGATTTCTAAACGAAAAGATTAACAATACATCCATAAACACTATTCAAGAATTACTTAGTTATTATTCATACGTTTATAATTGCTCATAGTTCCCACAACCCTAGTTGTGGATTTAGCTATTCATTCTTGAGAATTCAGAATTCATATTTAGGTTAAAAGAAATCATGAACTTACAATTAGAGCAGATGAAAATTGAATTCTTGAATTGAAATTCAAAGTGAAATTGCGTAAAACCAACTTCCGAAAATTAATTGCTAAGAGTTTGCCAAATAATTTAGAAAAACCAAAACAAAAGTGTAAAATATTGTCTAATCCCGAAAAATGGAAATATTAAGTAATATTTATAGTGTTCAAATCCTAAACCAACTAGGAAACGAAAATAAGAAAAAGTGGGTCAGATGCGGTTTGGACTGACGGCCTGACCTAGGGACCGTGGATCGACCTACAGTCCGTGGGTCACCTCCGCGATTCAGGTACTGGAACTCAAACTCTGTGATCTCATCGACGGATATGCAAGACGGGGAGTTGTTGGACCTACGGTCCGTTGTTGGCTTCGTCAGTTACTGTTGCTGCCATTTCAATCCAATTTTTAGGCAACCGCTTCCGAACCAATTTACTGTAAAAAGGATTACATAAAACATTATATTCAATAGAAAATAGCCCAAGACACATACAAACTCTAAGTGAAATGCATCAAAAATACCGTAAACTCATGGTATATCAACACCTTCAAATTAAGCTTGTTGTTTGTCCTCAAGCGACACACTAAAACTTTAAACGACACTTATATAGAAGGAAACATACAGACTCAAGCAATCATATGGCTTTCTCAATCAAATCCATCACGTAGTGCAAATCTTTTCATTTATACTCAGCAAGATAACTCATGCGCATTAAAACATGACACAGACAGACCAATAGACATCACCACATACACTTTCAACAATCACCAATGTACTAACTCTCCAACAATGTAACTAGTGCCCTCACATATAACAAATCCATTTTCACACAACAAATCGTCTTTTTAAGTTCAAGGATTAAGTCAACACTCATGATCATAAGTGAATTCAAATACAATTAGTGCTCAATACCATAAGCTTGCCCTTATTTTCATTGCATAGACTCTCCAAACTAGTCACTAGGATCACTATAGGACTTTATTAGCTTGTAACGTAGGCTCAGGGTCAGGTTGGGTACATTTGGGTACTTTTAGTGAATTTTCTACCCTCCTTGACATTACATTGGCTACTTACCTCTTTTCTCAACCAATTTTGACAATTTTTTTTATTTTTCTACTCTTTTGCTCAATTTTCTTCAGCAAATAGGTGACTTTTACTTTTATGCTCTTATTTTTCACTTTTTCTTTTTCTTTTACTTCCTCTTTATTTGTTTATCAGCATCATTATCATTCTTTTTGTTTCTTTTGAATTCAGTCACATCTTTTTCTATCCTTTTCCTTTATCTACACACAACTCTTTTCATACCCTTTTCTTTCGGTTTCCTTTTTCATAGTGATGTTTATCGTGACCAACGATACTAACCTACGATATGAGTGTCTACGATCGTCGATAGTATAGTAACCCAACTAAAGGTTGGGGTCATGTCCCAAGGGAGTGGTTTTTAGAATTGATAGAAAACTACTATTAAGCTCTAACTAGACATAGCTAAAGATATTAACGAGTAAAAACATAGTAAATAAAAGGGGGTGACACACAAATGTCAAATAATGATTTGGGGGTTTTGCCACAATTAGTAAAAATAACAAAAATTAAAAGAAAATCAAGTATGGGGAAATGTTCTTGGGTTGTGACCGCAATACAAATTGAAATAAAAATTTGGGTATATGCTTTTGATAAGAAATTTGTAAGATAATAGTGACTAGGTTAATCTTTAAATGGAAATAAGTTC
>NW_006239136.1:729849-736711 GCF_000226075.1 Solanum tuberosum | reverse complement strand
TTTTAGCCACACATCAAGAAATAACAAAATACACCTAAAATGATAGTAAAATCGTATACGAAATTAAACCTTAATTTAAGCAAAGAAAAAAGAATAGAGAAGACCCACTTCTAACTTGGGGAAGACGAACTCCTTTCTTCAAGTTTCCAAAAACCCTCCCAAAACTTGACAGAAAATATATAAAAAGTACTATTCCATTCTGGAAATTAAAATAAAAGTTCGACTCTTAAAAATAATAATAAGTTCAGTATTTAAATACTTCAGAATATATTGCTGGCGGATCTATCAGCGAAGTTAGTTAATGTCGCCGAATTACTTCGGTGACTCGCCGTTCGTCTGTCTCATTGTCGTTTGTGCTTGCCTTCAGCACCTTCACGTTTTGGACCATTGGGCAGTATAGTACTTCTTCGCGAAACTATTTAGTGAATCGCTGACTGCTCCTTTCATCACCTTTTTTATCCTTCTCCTTTAGGGCTTCGCGTACTGGAACAAAAGGGGGAGTAAATCCTTTCGGTGAATTGCCAAGTGTGCTTGGCGATGCTCGGGTTTCAGCTTCGTCGCTCTTTTCAGCCTCTTTGTTCCTTTTTGCGTCTAAGTGTCCATGCTTTCACTAAAACTTCAATTACCTGAAGCTTAAGAGTTTCCATCAAATATTTAGACAAAATAAGCATTCGAGGACACTATTCTTATCAAAATAAAGCCCTAAATGAGTCCAATTTGTGGACTCATCAACACCCCAAACTTAAACTTTTTGCTTTTTCTCAAGCAAACTCAAGTTCAGTCGTTTAAAAATGGTGTCTCAAACAGTGCTACACAAGACTCAATCATGAACATACACAACAAGATTCAAATTACTTATGCACAAATCAACTGTGTACTCGAAGATTCAAGTTGTGATACACCATTACCAGAGATTTTTGTAGTCGCAATACTTGCTACTTGTGCAAGTTCAAGCTCGACAAAAAGTATCTAAATGCCCTCACATGAAGAATGATTCCATATTCACACACAGAGGTTAATCAATTCAAGATCAGGAATCAGATGCAACGCTCACACTCAAAAAGAGGAACACAATACATGTTTTTACCCATAGGTTTGCCCTTATTTTCCAATCTACTTTCGATTCGGCTTACTCAAGATCAAAAGGTCTTTCTAAGGCTTGTAATGGGGATGAGAGCAAAGATATGGTCATTTAGGCTCAGTGGTTCCTTCCTCGTGGGATGTGGTATTCTCAGGGCATTCCCTTCTTTTCCTTTATCGATTCTTTTTCTAGTTCTTCTAAGTCACCTGTTTATTCACCTTTTTGGATTGCTTGGAAACCCGATTTCCTTCGTACCTTATTCCACATTTTTTTTGAATTGAAGGTGTTTCCACTGTTCTGCAACACCATGGGTTAAGGAGGACTTTTCCTGCACTTCTTGACTTCTCCTTTTCCTTTTCACCACACCCCCAACTTAGGCTTTTGGCCTAAGTTGGTTATTCACTAAACCACAAATAAAGAGATTATAGGTAGTGGGTCAAGTGAGATCTAGGGTTCATCAAGGTTCTTCTAAAGAAAGGTAAGGCTCAAAGGGTGTTAAAAAAGGGTTTCACACACTCACGGGTAGGCCACAAAAGAGGTATATGTCAAATTTGGCTCACACTCTTTAAAGTTCCCTAAGATCATATCAATAGGACACCTTTCTAAATCAATCAAACTAACATGGCAAATTCTAGGTTTATTCATGCATGGTTCAAAACAAGCTAATCACACAAGGCATCGACACTTAAGTCAAACAAGACTACACACTTTCGCTAGTTTGCAATGGTCATTACAAGAGAATCAATTCGATAAATGGCTAATCACAATGAGATGCAAAGAGTTCACATATTGTCTATGCAACTTCATTTAGCCTCGTCATAGCCATACATTCATATTCGCACTATTCAAGTCATCGATATTGGTCGAAACTAAGACTTAATTTTTTTTTGCAAAAGAACAGTCAGATTCAACTCACGAGGGGAGGCAAAAATGTGTGAAAAATTCAAAATTTTTTGAAAGGGTCAAAATCAATTTGCAATTAAACTGAACAGAGAGCCATAAGCTCAAATAATCGCAAAAGCAGTTTTAAACAAAATTATAAACAGACAACCCAAATGTATACAAAACACAAGTATCTGAAAGAAGCACACAAAAAGGTGAGCCTCACCCCACCACAAATAAGATCATTTGTCCTCAAATGCAAGTAATAGGTATCCAAAAGTAGAAAATATAATAAGACAGAGCGGGAGGTAAAGAGGTGATCCTGGCTAATAGGTCACTTCATCTGTTTGGGGATCAATATTCGGAGTACTGTTTGCCTCTGCCTTGGCCTCTGCATTAAGATTAGCTGCAATCATCTGATCAATCTCCTGAGCTGCTCCGAAGGCCTATACTGCATTAACAAAACTTCGAGCCCATGAAGGCATATTAGGGTCGATGGGAATTTGTCTCTTTTCTCTAGCTTCATTGGTATATTTCCTTTTTCTTGCTAGCTCTGCTTTCTTTTCTTCTTTCTTGAGCTCTCATGCTCTTATGTGCCTAGGTGGATCATTTCTCCCTGCGACTTTTGATCTAGGCATTACTGCAAAGACATCAAGGATAAGTTAGATAACACTTCAAACCAGAGAGAAATGGTGTTTCTGGGTATGGAATCGCTTCGCCAAGCTAGTTGGCGAAGTACTTATCCTGTTAGGCCAATCGTTGAAAGTGATGTACAACTGATACAAGGGCCCAGAGAAAGGGCAAGCAAGGGATGATTGGCGAGTCACTGAATATATTTTGTGATTTAAATTGACCGGCGAAAGTCACAGATTGATTAATACATAAAGTATTCAGTTAAAGGTGGAATGGGGACGTTAGGCGAACCGTCGAGTAGTTCAACGGATTATGTTCATCTCGCCGATCAGCTCAACGTGTCTAGTTTCAACCCATCCTTTCAAATTTCACCCCGCACCCAAGATAATGCAACTTATGCTTATATAACTCGATTTCAATGAAAACCCAAAGAAACTTCTATTCTCACTGCTTAACAGTCCACTTCAAAGCAAAGCTTAGTGGTAGTCCCTCAAATCATGTAGGAAATATCAAGTCTTAATCGATAATACATACAATCCTAGTGACTCAGAAATTCAACAGAGATTTTTTACTATCAGTGATTATGCAAATGAGTTAAAAGTCTGATCAAATAACTGAGGAGTTTGATTACCAACCTTTGATGCCGAATTAGATAGTATTGGTTTGCTAGGCAGCAATGTGATCCTAATCCGAGCACAATTTAACACGTAAAATAGTCTAAAAGTGTGAGAAATATACTGCTAAAGTGTGAGTGTGAGTTTGTGAAAAGGGATAAAGTGAATGAAATGGAACTTTTAAACCTGTGGCTTGTGACCGTCCAGTTTCTGCTCATTCGGCGATGTCAATTGATCTCGCTCAATCACTCAGTGAAACACCGAATATCTAATGTTATCGCCAAATATCATAGAGTTTTCAGTTCAGCTGAGCAATGCATTGGCGGCCTTAATCAAGATCGCCAATTGGATTGGCGATGCGCTGACAAAATTCATACTCCGCTGAGTTTTACAGACTTAACCTTTAAGATGTATTGCGTCCAAAGGTGGGAAAGGTTGGGTGCCCTGAACTCGTCGGCGATCTGCCAAACTGAATTGTTGCTTGCTTCCAAATATCTTTTCAAGCACTTTCCTTACTCAATCTGTACAAACAACACACTATTATTTTATCAAGCTAAATTAAAAAAATGAGTAAATGGTTTTGGGTTGCCTCCCAAACATCGCCTTAGTTAACATCGCAACACGACGCAAGTTAACCTTTAGACCTCACTCTTTGGGTTAGCCATAGTGTCACTAGGCAAACCCCCTTGTTGTCTCAGATTGAGATGAGACGAGATATGACCCATTTGGGTCTCTAACTGTTTGATTGAAACTGAATGAGAGGTGACAATTTGGCTGAGGGTAGACACATATTCTTACATACGTTTTAGTATTTTGTCTGACCCTTCAACATTGTTTAGGATACGCGAGTGCATATCCTCAGACCTACCATCTTCCGAATCCTTGGGCTTCTGACGCTCGTGGGGAGGCACATATCTATCCTTCTCCCCATCCTTCCAATTTGGATTACGGTCCCTCTATTCATGATATCGATCTTTCCAGCCTTCATCTCTAACCCATCCTTGATTACCACCCTACCTTGGGTAGTTTGAATGGTAGCCCCTTCTTTGGTTAGCTAAGTTTACTTCCTCGTCATACATGGCTACAAACTTTATCTCCTCAGGATTCGCACCCCCGAATCCTACAACATTGAAACCACGGGCACCAGCCCCCATGTCATTTTCAGAAAAGATGTCAAATTATGTCATGATCTTGGCCATGTTTTGGTCTCTCTCATTATATTTTTCAACCTGCTCCATGGATAACTGAAATGTAACCGGTGATACCTGGTCTTTGCGAGTGTATCACGCCCTGTTGATGGTTGTCATCCCATTGAGAAGTTGAGCTGCTACCGCGTCTGGTTGCTGCATTAATCCTCCGGGTGAGAGTTGGTCAGCTACACCTTTGTTCACTGAGTCTAGACTCCTGTTGAAGTATTGAAGGAGCATATTATTAGGTAGACCATGGGTCGGGCATTGTAGCACCAATTTCTTAAACCGGAGCCAAGTTTCGTGAAGAGGCTCTCCATTAGGATGCTTGAAGCTTTGGATGTTATCCCGAATAGTAATCATCTTCGATGGAGGGAAAAATCTCACATTAAATGCGGTGACCGGCTACTCCCATGAAGTGATTGAATTTCGTGGTAATTCGGCTAGCCACTTGCAAGCTTCCCCCATTAATGAGAAAGGGAATATTCTTAATCGAACTGATTCCTGAGAGATGTTCTTGAACGGGAAAGGACCACACACATCCACGAGGTTTGGAAGATGTTCATGTTGGTCTTCATGAGCCAATCCACTGAAAAGCCCTTTTAGTTGCAACATGGTGCTTCTTATGTTGAACACCTCATTTCCCTCTGCTGGAAGTAGACGGATGGCTCTGACACCTCCCATGAGACGTGGCTCATTGATGTTGGGCTCTTGGACATTATTGCGGTTACCAATGTCGTCCTGATGGCCTACTTGGCTCCTGTTACTACCGTTAACACTCATGCTTTCTGAAATGTTTACACAATAAATAAAACAAAAGTAAAAATTAAATACATCTACAACTAAGAAGAACAAAAATTCTACTACTCTGACAATTCTCAAATAACACCACTCCCCGGAGGATTCATCCTCACAAAGTCTCTCAACTTAGAAGCCATAGTACCCTCATTAGCATTCACCCTAGGCCCCATATCTCTAGTCGCTTGAGCCGCCATGGCTCGGGCCAAGATTAAGAAAACAGACCTAATCTCTTCATTGGTCATATCCGGGGGAACCACCGGAACCTCATTCTCTTGCTCACCTATAGGAACTTGATTGCATTGCACACCTTGACCATTTTGCACAACTTGGGGAGGAACTCCCTCATCACCTAACTCCCCTTCCGCTCTCCTTTGGTTAGCCCTCGTATTCATATCCTATAAACACAAGAGAAGGATTATAAAAAAAGGACAATTATAAACCAAACTCTAAGTCACGACTTCAAGGATAATGAAAGAAGTGTAACTTCTACCGTCCTATAGCCTCTCGCTCATAGATGTGTCGCGACTCACACCGATGAACAAGACTCTACTAGACGTGGCTTGTGAGACTTTGATCCTAAAAACCATTTCCAAAATCTTATGCTCTGATACAATGTTTGTCACGACCCGGGAGCACCCCTAAGTCGTTACAACGCGTATTCGACCCCGAAGGGGTCTTATACAAGCCTTAGTGTCATTCATTGCATTCAATAATGATAATAGTGCGGAATTAAAAACTTATTTACATCCAAACATTTCAAGCTTCATTAAAACAACTTTAAAAACACACAGCGGAAGTCTAAGTCTCACATGGCCATCTTAGACACAATCACAAAACATAAGTAGGGACACAGCCCTTTACAATCAGAAGAAGTTTATTATGTCTATTACAAGAACCTTATCATAAAATTAGAATAGAAAAGTCTTGTCCTCGACATATGAGGACATACCACAAGATCTTGGAAGAACTTCAAGTTCCAAGCTTACTATAGAACCCGCTCACTTTCCGGAACCTACACTAGTAGAAAATAGAGAAATATGGAATTAGCACAATTAAGTACTAAGTATGATGACCATGCAAAACATGATTTAAAAGGGACATTTTGGCTAGAAACCATGCATTATGCCACTTTTGAAGTACCATGAATAGTTGCATAAAAGACATACAATACAAGCATAAACATCAAGTAAGTCATAATATTACCTTTAAACAATTTCAACATGAAAACCTTTACCTTGGACCTTCACCTCAAGAAACCCTTATGCTATACCTCGTGCAATGTATGGATGGCGTCCCATACCACCATCCATACTAAGGCACCACATCTAGGTCACTTAAGTAACTTATCATTCCTTTCTTTCACCTTTGCACAATATTCATACATAAGAGGTATATCATTAATTAAGACATGACAAGGGAAAATAACTCGTAATATAACCCAAGTATAGCATGCATCTCATATTAAGCATTTGAGAGCCAACATTCTTTAATAACCTCATTTAGGCCACAATTGTATCACATACATTAGGATTTAGAGAAACTCACTATGACCCTCTCCAAGCCTACTCGTGCAATGTATAGGTAGCATCCCATACTACTACCTACACTTTGTAGAACCTATCAAGAAACCATAATAAAATCTCGCATGATGGGAAGTAAGCATT
>NW_006239136.1:715051-722977 GCF_000226075.1 Solanum tuberosum | reverse complement strand
TCCACCTAATTCGTTTTGAGCTAAAAGATATCATCATTTGAAGTTGACCCTAAAAGTCGTAACTTTAAAAATCTGCCCCTTGCTCGTCTGTTCCAGTGGGATTACTCAAAGGCTGGTCAACTGGGCAGTCCACTAGGCTAACTTGCTAGCCTAGTCCATTGCTTGCACCCTAGGATGCTACCTAGCTCCATTTACGTTCTAAAACAGCATAAACATCAACCTAAGCTCCCACTAACCCAAACGTCAAGGCTCAAGTTCATTCTATCATTTTTTCCGAGTCGTTACAATCGGGATGAGCTAAGAGCCCTAATAGCAGCCTGGGAAGAGGAGGCCGGGATAGTATCGGTGTGATCTGGTATAATGGGGTCACTGCCCTATCTTTCCCCACCGTGTCTGCATGATCTACACCCAAGAGAGGTACCTCATCCTGGGGCTCTCTGCGAGGTGCCGCCACATTTGCCTCATCTTAAATGAGGCCTATATCCAAAGTCCCTGTAGGGTGGATTAATCTGTCACAATGCCAGATTTACACTCCAGAGTCCTTGGACAATTGAAAAATCAAACATGGGAATGGGTAAGCAGTGGTGGTCTTGAATGCCCTCTCGTGAATCTCTACCAGCAGCATGCAGGCAAAGTCAATCTCCACTCCTGCTACCAATGCTGCAACCATGATTGCTCTGTCCCATGTGAGTTGCTTGTCAGCTTTTGTAGGCGACACCCTGTTATGTACTAACAACCAGAAGAATTTGGCCACGAAATTTAATGTGGCCTTACGGATACACAATCGTGGTATGGCGACTCGCTCCGCACGCTCGCCATCCGCAACAATGTATTTAGCTAACCACAGTATAACATCCTCTCGCTGCTCAGCATTCCTCTGGAAAGCGTCGCTCCGCACGATGTCCCATCTTTAATCAAACTCCGCTGTGTTTGGTGACCAAGAGTGACCCGTGGTAGGTCCAAAGAGAAAGCGACTCATGGTGGCCTATGATATGTCCACCGGACAACCCCGGACCATAGTGGAAGTGAGTGGATCTTGGGCAATGGGCTTGGATGTCTTGTCAATCCAGTTACACTTGTGAAGGTTAAAAAGCCGGTGGATGTTGGGGATAGTGTGCAAGCTCCCTGTGAGGACTCTGCGCTTATCTGTAACAATTCGTGCCATCTTCTCTTTGTCAATAATCATCTTGGCATCCCGATAGATTTGCCATTGGCCCTCAACACACCATCTGTTTGGATCACCGGCCAATAGAGTAGGGTTCTCATTCCTTGGTATGGGTACTAACTCTGAGCTAGTGGCGTTATCAGATGAGGCTGCTTGTTCATTCTGGCTAGACCCTGTGGATGACTTGGCATTGGACCCCGAAGCATGGGCATACTCGGACTCTGAAGCATGGCTGGACTCAGATCCAAAAGCATGGGTAGACTCGGCGCCAGACGCAGACCCAGTAGCTGAACTGGAAGCAGCCCCAGTTGGTGACCCGATCAGTGTGTGGTCCTCATCAGACTGGGAGACAGTGACTACGTCGGGAATCACCTCCCGGGGGGTGGCTCTGGTGGCTCGGGGTGCAGTGGGAGAAGTCCTTGTGTTCGGAGAAACGTATGCTGGGTCCTTTTCCGTGTCCGTGTCCTCATCGATTAACCTGAAGCTAGGAGCAATAGATTTTGACTTGCCCTAGTTTGAGTAGGTGACTAGCTTCGTGGGTGCCATCATGCCTGTGGAAGCGATATTAGTGCCAAAACTAACATAAACACACTTAGAAACTTTTTAGAACTGTAAATGAACAGTAACAAAGTCCCATGAATATTTCAGACAGAGGCTACAATGGTCATCCACAGTTGGGATCTACTGTCCGTAGACTGATCTACGGTCCGTGGATCCCTTCCGTGGACCAGAGGGTCAACAATACTGGTTGCATATGGAAACCACAGATGTATAAAATGGTCCGTAGATTGATCTATAGACTGTAGTCCACATCTGTGGTTTCACACTTGGTAAAATTTTCAAGTTCATGTAACCACGAACCCAATCTGCGGTCCGTAGACGGGGTATCGTGGATGTGATCTATGCCAGATTCAGCCATTCTTTATTTTCAAGTCCACCTCTTAAACCCTTTTCAACAATATCCTAGTATAACCATGCATTTCAACATTAAATCATGCTAGTTTATCATTCTCAGGATTCCAATTAATCATTTTAACAAGTATTTTAAGATAGATTTTGGAACCCCAAGTCGAAACTTACATTTGGACTTATAATCACATACAACAAGGCAACACAATCACTATCTATCGTTCCAAGGTTATTGTAACTTCCAATTTTATCATGCAATTACATCTACCAATTACCCAAGGTCAAGACCCGACTCCCGACTTTCTATATTCAATCTATGAACCAAAATTCAAAGTGAGGGGAAAGTCTATTACCTTACAAGCAACGAGGAGTGGGTGATTGTGTGACGACAGTAAGCTTTGCAAGACCAAAGAATTACCTCTTCATTACTAACCTGAACACGGGACCTTGTGGGAATTTTTGCAGAGGAAAGGGAATTTAGGGGTTTGGGGAAAAGGACGGGAAGATTAATTGGGGAGTGATGGACTGATTATTGAGTGATTTGAGCAGTTTGGGAAGTTATGAAACGGTTTTTGGATTAAATTGAGAGAAGTGGAGTGATTTAAAATTGAGGGTTTTTAAATAGGATGGGTTCGGGTCGGGTCAGGCAGCATTAGGGTTCTGGACCCAAGAGACCCCGTCTACGGTCCGTGGGTCGATCTACTGTCCGTAGATTGGGACCGTAGATCACTCTTACACTTGGAAAAGTTGTAGGGACTTACCTGGGATCTACGAACACCATCCACGGTCCGTGGATGTATCGACGGACCGTCGCTGGGGTCCGTAGACCTCAGCACCAGACCATTTTCTACAGAATTTTCATAGCGTACCTGCACATGTAGCAAACATTAGGCAATTCTTTTTAAATTTTCTTGAAAGTTTTTAGACACGGACCCTATGCTAATTCTAGCCAACACTAGTACAAAACTAAAACAACTATCTAATTTGATACAGGGATGATATCAAACAAAGAAAACTACTAAAAAAATATATCCTATCATTGGCTAGATTGTACATCTTGGGTTAACGTCACGGCACGATGCAGGCCTCTTGATTACTCAGACTTCATCAAGATGGTAGGCTTTAACCCTTCATCAAGATGGTAGGCTTTAACCACTTCTTGCACACTCTCAACATTTCCCAGATAGACCTTGATCCTTCGCCCGTTCACCATGAACCTTGTTCCATCACTATTTTCAAGCTCAACCGCTTCATGGGGGAGCACTTTTGTGAGCAAAAATGGCCCAGTCCATTTGGACTTGAGTTTTCCTGGAAATAAGCGCAACCTAGAGTTGAATAAAATCACAAGATCACTAACCACAAATTCTCGGTTTTCAATTCTTTGATCATGGTACCTCTTCATCTTCTCTTTGTACAAGGCTGAACTTTCATAAGCTTTTAGGCGAAACTCATCTAGCATATTCAAGTCATTCATTATTTGATTAGATGCGGCGCCCCTATCCAAATTTAGCTTCTTCATTGCCCACATCGCCTTATGCTCTAGCTCTACTGGTAAATGACAAGACTTCCCATATACAAGTTGGTAAGGAGACATACCTATGGGGGTCTTGTATGTAGTGCGATATTCCCATAGAGCATCATCAAACTTCCCGTGCGATATTGCCATAGAGCATCATCAAACTTCCTTGACCAATCTGTTCTATTAGCATTCACAGTCTTCGCCAAAATTTGTTTGATCTCTCTGTTGGATACTTTAACTTGTCCGCTAGTCTGTGGATGGTAAGGAGTGGCTACATTGTGGTGGACACCATACTTCTCAAATAGCGCCTCGAACAACTTATTACAAAAGTGGGAACCTCCATCACTGATAATAGCCCTTGGGGTACCGAATCTGGAGAAGATGTTCTTTTTTAAAAATGCGGTGACACTTTAACCATCATTGTTGGGGAGCGCAACTGCTTCTACCCACTTCGACACATAATCAACCGCAACGAGAATATACTTCATCCCGTGTGAACTCACAAATGGGCCCATAAAATCAATGCCCCATACATCAAACAACTCTATAACCAATATAGGATTCATAGGAAGCTCTTGCCTCTTTGAAATCCCTCTTTCTCTCTGGCAACGATCACAAGACTTTGCGAAATCATGAGCATCTTGGTGGATGGTAGGCCAGTAGTACCCACACTGCAAAATCTTATGCGCAATCCGAATACCACTACGATACCCACCAACAGGCGATGAATGGCATGCTTCAAGTACACTCAACATTTCGGGCACACAGCGACGAATAATCCTATTGGCACAACTACGATACAAGTAAGGCTCATCCCAAAAGAATTTCTTCACATCGTGCATAAACTTCTTCCTTTGGTGGAAAGACAAATCCGGAGGCACCAAATCTCTTGCCAAGTAATTAGCAAAGTCTGCAAACTAAGGGATCAGATCATGAGAAGCAACCAATACCTATTCATCTGGAAAAGTATCATTAATTTCAGCCCCATCACCAAGCTTTAGCATAGCTTCTTCCTTTAATCTGGACAAGTTATCGGTAACTTGATTTTCGGTCCCCTTTCTATCTTTTACCACAAAATCAAACTTTTACAGCAACAATACCCATCTAATCAACCTCGGTTTTGCATCCTTCTTCGCCATCAGTTACCTCAATGCAGAATGGTCAGTATGCACTATGACCTTAGTACCAAGCAAGTAGGATCAAAATTTTTCGAATGCGAAAACCACCGAAAGAAGCTCTTGTTCAGTCATAGTATAATTCTTCTGGGCCACATTTAGAGCTTTGCTAGCATAGTAAATAGGATGGAGTATTTTCTCTACCCTCTGTACCAATACCACACCAAGCGTCACTCCACTTGCATCACACATTACCTCAAACGGTTGTCCCCAATCTGGTGAGATAATGACACGTTCAGTAATCAACTTCTCCTTCAATTCTCCAAATGCTCTCAAACAAGCATTATCGAAATCAAACTTAGACTCCTTTTCGAGTAGTTTGCACAACGGATGTGCAATTTTAGAGAAGTCCTTAATGAACCTCCTATAGAAACCTGCATGCCCAAGGAAACTTGTAACACCTTTTATAGAGATAGGTGGTGGAAGCTTTTCTATTACCTCTACTTTTGCTCGATCAACCTCAATACCTTTATCAGAAATCTGATGACCCAAAACGATTCCTTCTTTTACCATAAAGTGACACTTCTCCCAATTTAGCACCAGATTTCAATCTGCACACCTTTTCAGCACCTCGGCCAAATGATCTAGACAATGGTCAAAAGAGTTACCTACCACAAAGAAATCATCCATGAACAATTCAATAGTGTCCTCCACCATATCAGAGAATATTGACATCATACATCGCTGGAATATCGCTGGAGCATTACACAAACCAAATGGCATCTGTTTGAAGGCGAAAGTCCCATAAAGGCAAGTGAATGTGGTCTTCTCTTGGTCCTCTAGAACTATAGAAATATGATTATAGCCCGAATAACCATCAAGAAAACAATACCAACCCTTACCAGTAAGTCTATCTAACATCTGATCCATGAATGGCATGGGGAAATGGTCCTTTTCTGTCCAAGAATTTAACTTCCTATAGTCCATATAGACTCTCGATCCAGTCACGGGCCGCATCGGAAAACGCTCATTTCTTTCATTAGGAACCACAGTGATCCCACCTTTCTTGGGCACACATTGAACATGACACACCCAACTACTATCTGCGATGGGATAAATAACTCCGACATCCAACCACTTGATGATCTCCTTTTTAACTACCTCTTGCATAGGTGGATTTAGTCTTCTCTGGTGTCCGATACTAGGCTTATGATCTAGCATGAGTAGGAGTTTTTGAGAACAAATACCAGGTGGAATCCCAATAATATCCGCAATAGTCTACCCAATAGCTCGCTTGAACCTCTTGAATACAGTCACCAAGCACTCTACTTGTCTCGCATTTAGATCTGCCGCAATCATGACCGGCAAAGTGTTATCTTTGCCCAAGAATAAATACTTCAAATGTGGTGGTAGAGCCTTAAGCTCCAATTTTGGTGCCTCCACAATAGATGGTCTCACTGGTGGAGACTCATGATTCTTCATGTCTAACTCATACTTCTTTTGTTTTGTACCGATATTCACACCTATCGAGTGCAGCTACCAACTCATCATACTCTTCAATACCATCACTCTCGAAGTTCATCATAACTGCTGCTAGTGCCTCAACACCTAGTCGCTCTTCAATTTGCACTTCTGTTCCACTCTCAACTTTGTAAGTTATAGTAGATACTGTTTGGAGCTCACCACTCTGCTTTATGGATCTACAAATATTGAAAGTTCCCTCTTCATTATTCAGTCTGAACTTCATCTGCCCCTTCTCCATATCAACCAATGCACGCCATGTGGCAAGGAATGGTCTCCCAAGGATGATGGGAACCTCAAAATCAACCTCACAGTCAAGAATCACAAAATCCGTCGGAAAAATGAAAGACTCCACTTTCACTAGCACATCATGGAGTACACCAATGGGCCTCTTCAAAGTTCGATCAGCCATCAGTAACCGCATGGTAGTGGGCTTTGGGTCCCCTAGACCCAACTTCTTGTAAATAGACAATGGCATGAGGTTGATGCTAGCACCAAGGTCACGCAATGCCTTAGCAAAGTGTAACAGCCCGTTAGTACATGAAATCGTGAAGGCACCAGGATCCTCCTTCTTTTGCACAAGAGACCTTGTAGCAATAGCGATACAATGCTGCAACCTATCATCATCTTCAAAACTTACATACCTCTTCTTTGTCACCATATCTTTCATAAACTTTGCATACCCAGGCATTTGCTCCAAAGCTTCTATCAATGGAACATTGATGGAGAGTTACTTCAACATAGTAATAAACCTGCGATATTTACCATCTTTAGTCTTCTTCACTAACCTCTGTGGAAAAGGTGGTGGAGGTCTAGGTATGGGGACCACTTTCTGAGATATCTCCATTTCTTTCTCTGTCGTATTCTCAGATTCTTCTCTAACCTCTACCACATCATCTTCTTTCCTAATCTCAACTTCCACCACTGACGGCATAGGTGGATCAACGGTTTGCTCACCCCTTCGAATAGTAACTGCCATACAATGACCGTCATTATTTGGATTCTGGATGGTGTTGCTAGGAAGAGTACCAGGTTGACATGGGTTCACTATTGTAGACAACTGGGTCATCTGCTGCTCTAGATGCTTTATTGACACTGCATAGGCATCAACCTTTTGACCAATACCAGACAAGTCGTTTCTCATCTTCTTCACATTCTCATCAGTAGCATCAAACCTTCTCATCATGTTCTGCATCATATCTTCAATACGCGCCATATTGCCTCCAGCTTCCCCGATTTTGAGGGGGAACATAGGGTCCAACTCGATCGTTTCTGTTGCCATAGCTATTCCGGTTGTAGTTGTTGCCAGATTCCCGATTTTGAGGGGGAACATAAGGTCCAACCCGATCGTTTCTGTTGCCATAGCTGTTCCTGTTATAGTTGTTGTCGCGATTGAAGTTCCCATCCCGGACATAGTGACCCTCTCGGTTGTAATTTCCATAGTTCCAACCTTGGCTCCCCTGACCTTGGTGCCAATTTTCCGTGTTTGATCCTTGGACATTTAGTCGGAAACCCCCCGTCTGATCATTCACAGCATAAGCATCCTCTTCATAGTAACACTCTTCAACTGGTGGTGGACTTCTAGTTAAGTAGTTCACAACATTTACCTTTTCTACACCTCCGCTCACATGCTTCAATGCCAACCCCAACTCGGTCCTCATCTGAGCCATCTCCTCACGAATCTCCTCTGCAGACTG
>NW_006239136.1:713435-714822 GCF_000226075.1 Solanum tuberosum | reverse complement strand
CCCATCCCGGACATAGTGACCTTCTCGTTTGTAATTTCCATAGTTCCGACCTTGGTTTCCTTGACCTTGGCGCCAATTTTCCGTGTTGGATCCTTGGGCATTTGGTCGGAAACCCCCCGTCTGATCATTCACAGCATAAGCATCCTCTTCATAGTAACATTCTTCAATTGGTGGTGGAGTTCTAGTTACGTAGTTCACAGCATTTACCTTTTCTGCTCCTCCACTCACATGCTTCAATGCCAACCCCAACTCGGTCCTCATCTGGGTCATTTTCTCACGAATCTCATCTGCAAAATGGGTGTTTGTATTCTAAACGGAAAATGTGTTTCTCCCAGTATCTGACCTCCTAGTGCTCCATGTTTTATTGTTGCGAGAGATCTTCTCCAGTCTTTCAGTAATCTGTGCATATGTGCAATCACCATATGAACCTCCAGCAATAGTGTCAAGTACTGCTTTATTGTTATCATCCTGACCTCGATAGAAATATTCCTTCAGCGACTCATCATCAATATGGTGATTCGGAACACCTCTTATGAACGCAGTAAATCTGTCCCAAGAGCTACTCACAGACTCTCCAGGTAATGCTACAAAATTATTGACCCTATCTTTGTCATTGAGCTTCTTGGACACTGGATAGTACCTTGCTCGGAACACATCCGTCAGTTGGTCCCATGTAAAGATTGAGTTACAAGGAAGCTCAGTGAACTATACTGCAACATCGCCTATCAATGACAGAGGGAACACTCGTAATCCGATGACATTCATATCCAAGTCTGGTCTACCTACACAACGTTTGCGAACCACCCTTAGCTTGGCTAAGTGAGAATGTGAGTCCTCCGATGGCAATCCTGAGAATAAGCCCCTTGCTGTAAGCATCTACATCAAGCTACTAGTTACCACAAATGTGTGCCCTGGAGGTAGAGGGGGTAGGACAATAGGTCCATCAGAGTCTGCTTTATTGACGTTGCCCCGATAGTTATCATTTTGTCGTGGGCCTGGTGGATCTTGCACCCTCAACGCATCTCCCAATTGATTGTCAGCTGGAACCTGGTGTCCCTACGAACTACCCTTGGCTGTTGTAACTCAACTGCATCACCTAGATTTCCTCCAATAGGATTAACTGGATCTCCTGGATTGTTCATTCTTCGAAAAGTGTGGTTCAACTCTGGATCGTAAGGAGTAAGTGGTTCACCCTGGCTCCGTGTACTTGGCATACAATAGAGTCAGAACCTGAGAGAGAGAAAATGTAAAATTAGGAAATATTTGACTAATGTTCAATAATGTAGTTAAAACTAAATCTAAAAGCCAGAATCCCCGGCAGCGGCGCCAAAATTTGATACGCTCAAATACCACCTCCCTAAAGAAGCATAAGCGATAGTTATCAAGT